>NC_134492.1:50633575-50672659 GCF_040206685.1 Ascaphus truei
GGTAGGGGGATAACCTTAGGGGTTTTAGCGGTTACGGAAGGGGGTTAACTTTAGGGGTTATAGTGTTTAGGGTAGGGTTTTTTTTAGAGGTTTAAGTGGTTAGGGTAAGGGTTTAGGGTAAAGGGTTTTAGGCTAACGGGTTAAGGTTTTTAAGGTAGTGGTTAGTATTAGTGTTTAACATTAGGTTTTTTTAAGGTAAAGCTTAACGGCGACGCAGACGGTGGCTGAGTGTCCCAGCGCTGGGTGAGTTGCGGTGAAGCCCCGGCAGTCATTTGGTCGCGGCGGAATGGCTGCGATGAAATGTCTTAGACCACAACCAGAGAAGGACATGTGAGCAAAGGCGGCTATCATTACCTGGTGGGAAATGAAATATGACCTGAGCTAGCATTGCATCAGAATGTCTCAGCTGTCCAGCAGCCAGCGTGCCACTGAGTGTTCATCACAGCTGGGTCCATTATTAGAGACCCTAGAAGCAATCTGTCTAGTAGCAGTATGGAAAGTCTTACGTTCCTTAAATACAATGGATATCTAATTTTCAAAGACTATGTTATGACGTCTCCATGTCACCAGCTTCTGAGGAGGAAGCAGATTAAATGACAAAATACAGATCATGTGCAATTGTGTTTTATTTATTTTTAACACTCTTTGTACTAAGTTAATTGTAAATGAAATGACAAATCAAGGTATGGGCTGGTGGTTTGCTGAGATTACTGACGGGCTGGCGGTTTGGTGAGAATAGTGATGGGCTGGCGGTTTGGTGAGACTACTGACGGCTGGCGGTTTGGTGAGATTACTGACAGCTGGCGGTTTGGTGAGATTACTGATGGCTGGTGGTTTGGTGAGATTACTGAACAGGCTGGCGGTTTGGTGAGAATACTGACAGGCTGGCGGTTTGGTGAGATTACTGACGGGCTGGCGGTTTGGTGAGATTACTGACGGGCTGGCAGTTTGGTGAGATTAGTGACGGGCTGGCGGTTTGGTGAGATTAGTGACGGCTGGCGGTTTGGTGAGATTACTGATGGCTGGTGGTTTGGTGAGAATACTGACAGGCTGGTGGTTTGGTGAGATTACTGAACAGGCTGGTGGTTTGGTGAGATTACTGAACAGGCTGGTGGTTTGGTGAGATTACTGATGGGCTGGTGGTTTGGTGAGATTAAAGACGGGCTGGTGGTTTGGTGAAATTACTGATGGGCTGGTGGTTTGGTGAGATTACTGACCGGATGGTGGTTTGGTGAGATGACTGACCAGAGCAGTTCCACACATGGCATATAACCACCATCTTTAGCACTAGTGTCCACCACCCTTTTTTGGGGAGCTAATGAGGTCATTTGAGGAGGCATATTCCTACTAGTACTAGGTGGGACTTTTGCTCTCATGCATCATGAGTGTGAGGCTACTGGGTTCTATGCTAAGAGAGGATCCCTGTGTAGTATCTTTAAGACTGATGATGTTGCCACCAAAATGCCAGCACACCCGTGCTTCCTAAACTAGTGCAAAAATTCAGGGCAGGCGTCAGTGGTGCAGAATCCAGGCGACAGGCCAAAGGTCAGGGCAGGCGGAAGGTAGCGAGGTCGGTTTCACAGTCCGGGGTCAGAAAGAGAAATTCCAATGAACAGGAAAGCCACAGGGATAGGTAAGCCACAGCAACACACTAGCCTTTCAAACTGGGAAGCCACAGGGATAGGAAAGCCAATGGGACTGGCAAGCCAGAGTGGCCAGGAACACAACAAAAAGTATACAATGCTCAGGCAGGGGCTGGAAGTCACTGGCTGCTATTTAAGCCCTTGAACAGGGCCAATAAAGCATGCTACCAGTAATCAAAATGTCCACAGCAGCCAGATAAGGGCGGGTTCCCGCCAAAGCCTGGACTGGAACCCTTACAGACATATGGCATACAATGCCACAATATGGTAACACCTGTGTCACGTGGCACGGCTGTAACCGAGCGAGGGAAGGAAACTTAGAGCTTCAGATGTACTTGATATTATTCTACTTGTTGGCATGTGCCAGCGGGGGCAATAGCTGGCGCTTTGTGTGTGTCGCTGTAATACGCACGTGGGTGCAACAACGGCTTCTAAATCTGTACAGCTGAGTAGCCATAACAGATTTTTGTACTACACACACGTACCACTAGGTTGCCCATTTCTACAGGCTAAATGTGAAGAATAGTGTCATCTCAGCATTAGCATCAGAAGCCGCTGCTGCCATGCACAAAAAGTAATAGTTTGACAATAAATAATTGAAATAAACAATAAATAGAGCAATAAATAGATGAATTTCGGGTGGTTGCTGGTTGGTGTAGTGGACTAAGGACCCAAGGGGAGGAGGGACAAGAGAAGGGACTCGTGATGATAACAGAGAGGAGGACGGATGCTGACCCTATGTGCGCCTCTCCCATATTTGCCTCTGTTGCTCATACTTTGTGGAAGGATATCTCAACATGTGGTTTTCCAGTATGAGGTCTCTTATCCCAGTCCCACTTTCACCCCACTCATTGTTTTCCTACAGAATAGTCACTCCATTCTAAAGGATAACCAGATGTGAGGCTTCAGTAACCTCCCACTCTTAGCCACACTCTCTTCCTCTCCACATGTTCTCAATCCCAGCCCCTGCTGTGATGGTGGTAATAATACTGCTGGTGAGGGGAATGTGGAGACTGCAGTTGTTCAGTTCTTCTGAAAGTCTGAGTGACCTTAGGACTATGGCACCTCCTAGTCTGGGGTGGTGGTGGCTCTCTTAGGGGGTGCTGGTGACCGTCTGACATATCTAGAGGATGACCACAGGCAGTGGCATTTTCTGGTCTCCCTGTGATGACTGCATAAGTAAGCTAGCAATAAGTACTCACAAACACTCAGTATTAACGAAGCAGAAGCTATGTTCCCTGTCGCGGTGTCTCAGGGCAGCTGGTTCTCAAAGAGTAGAAGCATTTTCCCGTATTTTCTCACCCAACGCGTTTCGAGAGCACAACTCAGGGTATCTGTAATGACAAGGATGCTCTTTCATTGTGATATAGAAGTGGTAACCATGGTTACCCTGTCTGGTAGTATTAGACAAAATGCCAGAAAAATACTTTCTGAATAAATCCAAAGGGAGAGTATTGAACCTCTTGTATCAAAAAAGAAAACTAACATAACTCAAAATGAATAAATAATATCCTGGTAAATATAAAGTACTAAGCGACAAAACAGGCATTAAAGCATAAAAGACGGAAACAATATTTAGAAAAAGAGCATTCTTGCAAGTTCTTTATTGGTGAGAACCGTATAAAAATAAAAGTAATCATTTAATTGGCATAATAATAAAACAGTGTGAAAATAAAACAAGTTCTGTTTTAATATTTCACAAGAAATACTAAAATTGGTGTAAAATACTGTGAGAATATATGTTGGCAATAAAAAAATAAAATGTGCCTATCTCTGAGAAAAGCCCAAAATACCCATGCTGGAGTACTTAATCAGTCATAAGAAAGTGGAGGGGAACAAATGATTTATGTGATGATAAAACAAGATATGCTCTCCGCATGAACTCAGCTATAAGATAATAAAAAAGTGGGTTAAAAACAATTGAAACGTATTAAAATGTGATGGTCCTAAAACAGAAAGAGGAAGTATAAATTAGAAATACAAGGGGATTCAAATATATACTAAACATACTCCAAGTTTAAACGTTTAAATTGACCTCTACATTTAAACTCCTTGGATGAAGTATCTGCATACTACAAATCCAACAAGCCTCCTGTCTGCATACTTTCCTGAAGCTTTTGTTACCCCTTTTATCCAGGGGTAGCAATAATCTATACCGATTAAGGTTAGGACCTGTGGGGTTTTCATATGGATGAGGATAAGGTGTCTAGATACACTATGTTTGTCATAGTCTTTGATTGTGTCACCTATGTTCAATGAACCTCCCTTTAGATGGTCTATTGCAGGAGTGGCCAACTCCAGTCCTCAAGGCCCACCAACAGGTCAGGTATTAGGGATATCCCTGCTTCAGCACAGGTGGCTCACTCAGTTGAAGACTGAGCCACTGATTGAGCCACCTATGCTGAAGGAGGGATATCCCTAACGCCTGACCCATTCATGGCGCTTCGACTGAGCCCGGTGTGCTGAAGCAGGGATATCCTTAAAGCCTCACCCATTTGTGGCCCTTGAGGACTGGAGTTGGCCACTCCTGGTCTAGTAGTTCATCCAATGTTGTGGACACCCCATGGATGTTGTAATAAATAGACCACAAAATCTGCGAAACAAACAAAAGGGTCAATGACACAATATATCTCGCGTGAGAGACGGTTGAAATTCCTTACTCTTGTGTACAACAAACTTGCAAGTGTTGCAGTTGAAACGTCAACTAAATAAACTACTATATTTCCTAAAACATCTCAGTGGGTTGAACGGGTGGGTGTATCTTTCCATTGTACTTAGGGCTAAAATATTGTACTGAGCACAACAGCTGATTCTCTGGGATGACCGAGTCGAAGATCAGATCATGCTAAAAGATTTCTCAGTGTTCTGTATAATGTTTCTAAAGCTCCCAGCAGCTGAATTACATCTAGCGCTGAACTGAACATCCTTCTCTCTTCTGCTTGTGTATTCTTCTGCTCTTTCTGTTGTTCCCCGTTTATGAAGCTGCCGCGGACTAAGACTGTTTCTACTGTTCCTTAATAATCATTTCTGTCGACTTGGAAAAATTCAACCACATTTGCTGGAATAGTCTTAAAATTAATGCTTCGAATCTACCCAGGGTGGTGGTTGTCAATGGGGGTAGAGGTGTAGGAATAATGGTTACAAAATTGCTGTAAACTTCTCTCATCCCCATTACAGATGGTGATAATATCAGTGATATAAAGTCCACCGAAGACCAGGATCAACAAAAAAAACCTCACCTGGCACCTGGTCTTTATGGCTTCCCAACATCCCGTGGGCCGGATTGAGTAGCCCACGGCGCCCCTGGTCACCATGGACGTCCCACATGTCTGTAGGAAATGTCACCTTCAAAAACAAAATAATTGTGCTTTCAAATAAATTCAATTCTTTGCAATAAAAATATTTTCTGGGATTCAGACATATTAAAATCTGGATTGATATGAAATCTAACGGCATTAAGGCACTTTCACAATTGACCCATAAATGGTCCCTTTTCCCATTGGATATCTGATAATAGTGTAAGACGTGTAATAAATCTTCTATGTAAAATGTAAATGTTGTAACATATTTCTGTAAGAAGTAGTCACCACATTGTGATAAATTAGCCGTGCGGAATCTATTCCCGAAATCCTACACAGTTCCCATATAAAATATGTGGTTTCCCCTCTGGACACTAAAGCCTGTCTCCCATCATCATCCTCCTCCTCCTCCTCCTCATCATCATCACCACCACCGAAGTCATGAGTCCGAACACTCCTACTCCCCTCAGAAGTGGCCTGACCTTGTAACTACTACTCAACTGACACCATATCGGAGGAAGCGTCGGCGGCAGCCAGGACACAACCAGTACCACCATACTGGGGCACTTCCAGCGTGGTGTACACTACCTTACCCTCAATCCCTGACTCTGTGTCTGCCACTCAGACACTGGCTCAAACAATGAGGCTGTGGGGGTAAACCCCGACTAGTGCCTGGAAATGTTGCTACAGATGTAGGCAGACTTACCTTCTGAGTAGCAGCAGTATACACAATGCTTTGGCTCCAGGGAAGGTGAAAGCCACGGCTGCCTGCAGGGCGGGTCCATTCTTCACCATCGATCCCTCCTTGCCCTGTGCCGGGGGGACACCAGGAAGCGAGGAAAGTCTGCTTTTCATTGGGCTAATATGAGTGCTCTTTATACAAGGCTATGTTCATTAAGTACGTCCTTTCTGTGCGGGAAGGGGCCTTAGGCTGAGCTCAGACCGGCTGTTACACTACCGTGATCCGCGCCTCTCTGCTGGGCGAGGTGTGCTCATCCCCAGCAGACAGAATGACGCAATTGGAGGCGGGACTTTAAAAAAAAAACTGTGTGTGTGTGTTTGTGATTGGCTGGCGAAGTACACGTGACGCGGCTGCCGCTTGAAAACACAACTTCAGTTGTCTCCTCCAAGTGCAGCGGCGCCAGCGCTGTACAGTTTGAAAACTCCCACACACCAAAGCGAAAGAGTGGCGAACGTGCGCGTCGCATCGCATCCTGTCTGAGCTGGGCCTTACGGCTCATTCCCGCGAATAAGCGGAACGGTGTCGGACGTTCACTTACGGCTTTGCACCACTTAGTTAATATATGGGCCTTAATGTACAAACTCTCATTCCCACGTATCTTTTCCCCTCTTTGTATTCTCCTTTGTTAATTACGGTATATTTCTTTATATATAAACCATTACCAGTTGACGAAATTACTACATTAGGATAGATTTGCAAGTCTCTCTGTTATATTGTCTTTCCTCTACTGCTGTCAAATAGTGAAAAATATTCATTGAACAAATATTCATTACTTTGCTGGGTTTTTATTCAACCTGTTGTCAAATATTTTCCTCACTTCACCAGGTGACAAATCATGAGATATATTCATCGCATTGCTATGCATAGTGTTTGCTATTTCATTATTAAACAATTTGTCATCAATTCATTTCCATATTTTTGCAGATCACGCCATGCAAATACTTAATTATGTAGATTAAAAGCCAGCAGCTGTATTGTTATGGAGAAATGTTAATTTCTGATCTTATGGCAAAGCACCGCTAAGTAATTTTCGGCCACAGAGTACCAGCAAGTCACTGGTCTCTTCTTGGCATTACCACTAAGAGAACATCAGTCCATGGAACATCGATTTTACTATAAGCGGTGGCTAGTCAATATTTTCTTCCCATGTTTCATACTAGAGATGTGTACATTTGTACAGTTTTGCAAAAGTTTGGGCAAACGGTTTAAGAAATCCTCCCAAAACCTTTTTATTATTTTTTATAAAGTTCGCCATCACAGTTTTGAAATTGGCAAACAAAAAACTGCATAGAGATGAAGCCCCATTGCACCCCCGATAACACAGAATATCAGAGTGTCCGTAGGATTTAATGTCAGTGATAACGCAGAATAGCAGAACACATCACACACGCGGCAGCTGCTTTACTAACCTTTAATAATAATAGCTTGTTCTTGTATAGCGCTGCTAGTTTTACACAGCGCTTTACAGAGACATTTTGCAGGCACAGGTCCCTGCCCTGCGGAGCTTACAATCTATGTTTTTGGTGCCTGAGGCACAGGGAGATAAAGTGACTTGCCCAAGGTCACAAGGAGCCGACACCGGGAATTGAACCCAGTACCCCTGCTTCAAACTCAGTGCCAGAGTCAGTGTCTCACTGAGCCGCTCCTTCTCCCTTTACATCAGGCCTGCACAAATCCAGTCCTCGAGGGCCGCAAACAGGCCAGGTTTTCAGGATTTCCCTACTTCGCAACAGCTGGTTCAATTAGTGGCTCAGTCATACTGAGCCAGCTGTGCTGAATTAGGGATATCCTTAAAACCTGGCCTGTTTGCAGCCCTTGAGGACTGGAGTTGTGCAGGCCTGCTTTACATAGAAATGCCAGGACACAGGGCACACACAATGTATAATCTAAACAGTTGAAACGGAGAAGGTACAAAGTACAAAGTATTTGGTGCATGATACCCAAATTTATTTGATACCCAAATACAACAAACTGCATAACTCCTATGATCAGAATATCTGTGTCTGTTGAGTAGAAAATGACCAGTTATTTTGGGCTGTTTACGATATTCATTTGAATATACACATCCATACTTGTTAAAGTAGCAATCTTCCCCCAAATGAAGTATTTTTGTAAACAAGGGGTGTTCCACATCTGAACCCGACACTCAGCTCAGACCCCCTGGATTTCAAAGATATTCCATTTTTAAATTGTTGCCCGTACTTGCAAGTAAAATATGGCTGCAGAGTCACCCAATCAGCACCTGTAATGTCATCTCACAGCAATGTCACATCTTTTATTGGCTGCCATTATGGCTGACTCCTGTGGCCATATTGTGTCCGCGGGAGAAAAATTCTTGTAAGGGAATTTTGAAATTAAATATCTCTGAAACCAGGTGGTCCCCGTATCTCAGAGCCATTTCTGTGTAAAATAAAGTAAAAATAAATATTTATACATATGTATCTCCCGTGGGGGTATGCTATGTTATTTAATTAGGCGACTGGTTCCTAGAGGGGTTACCCTAACAGTCTCCTTGGGTGGAGGTGCTGGGTAAGTACATAGCCCCTCCCTCCCCCACCTTCCAGAAAGTGCCTCGTGCGGTCACTGAGCAGATACATTGTACAAACGTTACCTTTCCCCAGAAGTTATAGTGACTAGTGATGTCACTATGGGGTATATAACAATGAGAGGGAACATTACAGATCAGATCTTAGTGGACCCAGAGTCAGGGGGATGTCATCAGTAAGATGCATTTCTTTACTTACGGGTAAGCACCACAAATTCTTGTTTTCTACCTATGGAAAGTATCCCAGTGTTAAGCCCCTATAGATAAATCCTCCAACCGGTCACCTGCCGCAGTAGAATAGTGACTACCTAGTTACAGGTTCTCATTAAGGAGACCTGGAGGAGTTGCTGGGGAATGACTTGGGCTGCGGCAACGCTCACTGTAATGTTGTCAAATGAGCATGGCCACACTGACGCTGCGTGCGCACGCGCATGTACGCTCGGCAATGCTCAGCGCTTGGGGAGACATGAAAAAGTGATTTCCAAGTGTTCAGAAGGGTCACATGACCCTTCAACAACGAATCAGCACCAGTCAATGCACACACACTACCCCCCTCCCGCCCCCGATCCAGGCAATGCACACGCCCTCCCTTATGTGCCACGACACCCCCCCCCCCCCTTCCCCGCTCACAAATTCCTGCAGGACAGGCTAGCGCTCATGCACAGAGAGTCGGTGATGTCACGGCTCTCAAGCATGAGCGCGCGTCGCTGCACCGTGGCTGGAGCCTTAGGGTATGTCCCTTAGTCCTGTTCCCAGTAATAGGATGGAATGCTTGGGAAATAGATTGCCCCCACTCATATCTCTCATGGTCGAGGAACACCTGTTCATATGTACAGTATCTAATCTGCAACAAGAAGCTGCCCTCCGTGTGAAAACCGCTCCTTCTTATCCGGGCAATTGAACTGTTCAAACAACGTTACAGAAATGTTCCTGGCGCCCTTTTAATTCTTGCTCACTATACCAGCTCTGCACGGACTGTCAGCCCCTGAGAATTAAGGTCAGGGAACCGCTGTGCATCGCCTGCACCATGATAGAGTCATTGAGACCCTTTATTGCGGCCCCTCTTCTGTTTGCCGGGGGAAGAGAAGTTATACATATGTAAAAGAAAAACAGCAGGAAATATGACTGATGAATAATACAATTTATACATGTTTTTCACTGTAGCACTGAGCAACTTCCAAATTAATTGGCATGAATTTAATTACAGTGCCTGATGCCAGCCCAGCTGCTTTATAGAGGGTCAAGCTCCAGAAAAGAGCCATGTTTGTTACTTGTATCTCTCATGGCTCTAACCTCTGGGTAAGAGCAGCTGGTAATGTTTCTAACGCTAGATATGACAGATTTAATAAGAATCTGAATATTGCTGCAGAATTGTTGACATAATAATTCCAGTGCTCCATAAATGGCATTTTTTGAAGTTGGGATGGGAACAGTATGGTTCAGATGTACAGTAGGCAGAATTGAACAGCTATAATAAAATGCCACATGGTATTGGGAATAGGCGGATGTCTTTCCAACGTAGGCGAAACCCACCTTACTTTCCAACGTAGGTGAAACCCACCATCAGCTCTTGTTGGGACCCTGGAAAAATCTCTTTATCTACCTGTGCCTCGGGAACTATAAATGAGACAGTAAGCTCTTCAGGGCAGGAACTCACCTGCCAAGATTGTGGGCCATGTTTACTAAAAGGTGCTACTCCATAAGACACATGATATCGGACGCCACAAGGGTTAGAGAAGCAGGCATGGTCATCAAGCGCAGGGGTGCATAAACTATTCTGTTCGTGCCCCCCCCTGTCTGATCTCCCCCCCCCCCCTGCTCATGCCCCCCCCCTCCTTACATGCTCTCTGACTTCGGCGATGTGACGTCACGTTGCCTTTTGACGCCGCTTTGTCATGGTGTCTCGTCGCCGAAGAGTTGGCTGATAGCAGGTAAGATAAGTTACAGAGGCCTCATGCCTCCCCCAGCATTTCATTTAGGTGCCTTGGGGAAGAGCGCCAGCCTCAGTAACTGCCGCCCCCCTCCCCCCCCCCCCTCCGAAAATCCTGTGGTGGGACTTTCTTAAAAGTCAGATTGAATCCTCAGGCTATTATAGCCACACTAGTGATTTTAGCTGCTGTGAATATTACTTTATACACCTGCTATCTAAACTTCTCATCTCCAGTACCCTTCTCTCAATATATTCCAATCTCTCTTCAACACGCGATCTACGTATAACGTATGTTCCAGGAAAGCACAATGACGACTTTCCCACCTGGCCAGCCGCTGTGCTCTGCAACTCACCTGTTCACTCTGTCTTACAAGGAGGACCTTACCCACCTCGCTGTGCCCTTGCTGACACAGATACAACTGCTCTGCACCAGTGTGTTGATACTGACGATATGTACATAGATACATGCAGTAATCGGTTTTACTCCTTTTGTTGGTACTTATATGAGACACATTCGTCTTTTTTTAACTCACTAGTTATGTTTCATATTAAGCAGTTGCCCAAGCTGCTGTTTTTTATTTTATATTTTTTCCTTATAATATGTGCATCAATACAATCCACACAATGATAAGTAATTAGCTAAGTTGCCGATCGATCCATTCTCCTGTGATCGATCGGTGAAGATTGGGCTTGGGGAGTCACTAAATGGCTGTCGGTGCAGCAGAAGAGAACCAAAGTTGCAAAATTATGTGGGGAAGATCATGTGACCAGGCAGTAACTAGATACAAAAAGAAAAGAGGTTGGGGCGCTCCCTATTTGTATAGGCTTGTGATGTTGCCTGTGTGGTAGTGTGTAACCAAAGAAAGGGTAGTGTATACTTGCCCTTGTTGTTTTCTGCAGCTGGACCAGTAGAGAAGATAAAGCCCGGAATCTTCTTGTAGTTGCAGTGGAGGTGGAGGGTTGGTCAGCGCACGGGATTTTGCTCAAACGTAGAGATAAGAGGATAGGAAGATATGGAACACGGTATTAGTGTTTTAGTAATCGAACGGTACAATACAGCCAAAAGAACTTTGGAATTAAAAATGTATGAAAAATATATTTTTAAAATAGCTTAAAACCTGACAAAGCATTATTGCGAAACTAGTAGTTCCCTGCCGGAGCCCATTGATTGAAGGACCCAGCCAGCCTGCTGACATCCGGTAAGACCTCCTCTTCCGGTCCCGCCGTCGGACGCGACCACGGGAGCTGTACTGGTGAGAGGAATATCACCGGACGATCAGGCTGATGCTGGGCTGTTTTAAAGCTGTACCGTGAGTGTTATTTTGACTTTGTTTTCTGTACCTAATAAATTCTATTTTGCTCACTCACCGAGTTCGGCCCTTTTCTTCCTATTTGGGCCCCCGGGAGAGAAGCAACTCACGTACTGCCCCCACCAGGTGGGTGAGAAAGTTATTGTTTTTAGCAGCATTCCGTGAAGGAAAGACTGCACATTAAACTCTGCTAACCAGCCCCATTATCCCCTTTTTACCTCAGACCAACAACAGGCTATGTAAACACACCCTGTTAGTCATCCACATATAGCACATATTCTGCTTCTGTTCATAAAAAACCACACAATTCCATTTAAATTTTATTTAAGGATTTTATTTAAGGATTTTCTAATCTATTTTTAAGCTATTTTAGAAATATATTTTTTCATATATTTATATATTTTTACTTTTAATTACCAAGGTTCTTTAATTCCAAAGAGTTTTAAGCTATTTTAAAAATATATTTTTCATACATTTTTAATTCCAAAGTTCTTTTGGCTGTATTGTACCGTTCGATTACTAAAACACTAATACTGTGTTCCATATCTTCCTATCCTCTTATCTCTACGTTTGAGCAAAATCCCGTGCGCTGACCAACCCTCCACCTCCACAGTAACTAGATACAATTGGTGCACTGCTAGAAAGAGGGCAGGGCTCATAAAGGGGTGTGGCAGAGCCTGTTTCAGAAGAGGAAGTGGATGTGACTTTGTAAATGGTTGCTATAGAAACAAAAAATGCTTGTTACATTATAATACATTAAAATGTCATTTAGAGTTGTTTCTTTTAGTTTTTTTTTTTTAAATGCTACAAGTATTTTCTCATAGTACAGAACTGATTTATTTAAAAAAACACACATGTAAGATATTGCCTGGTCTGCAGCTTTAATAGCAAGTAAAAGTTACGTTTTCTATTCACACCACTAAGCATTTCGGATAATTTCACCAATATATATGTATGACAACAATAAATGTTCCTATTTGATCTATTCTCTCTTTATTAAGGAGTGCTCGACTGTTATGAAAGGGATTATGTTTTTCTTCCTTCTTAGTGTTATATTGCTGTATAATATCACTAATCCCTAAACAGCACCCACATAGAAACAATTCTCTAAGGATTATCTATATATAAAGTGACTAAAAAGTATCTGGTTTGAGCGAAGGTTCCTCTATCTTTTGTGTGCATGTCATGGATTATCTATGTTTTTAATCAACATTAAGTGAGAGACATCAGGGATTATCCCTATTGGATACCGCCTTCACATAAAAAGATGTCAAGATGTTTCTTTCCATGTAATATAGGGATGTGCGTATGTATATCTTTATTTATATAGTGCCATCCAGGTACATAACGCAGTGATATAATAATATAACATATAATGGGAATAAGCGCTTCAGACATAAAAGTAACATTTGGAAAAGGAGACCCTGCCCCGAAGAGCTTACAATTGAAGAAGTAAGAAGATCTTACAGAGACAGTTTGATAAGTGGGTGTTTGGTACGTGCGTCTGCACAGGGCTAAGGTCAGTGAATGTGATATGTATAGTTTCAGCCAGTGGAGCTACTCATATGCTTCGTTAAGCAGGTGTTTTTTAAGATGAGTCTTAAAGGTGGATAGAGAGGGTGCTAGTCGGGTATTCAGGGGAAGGGCATTCCAGAGGTGCGGGGCAGTTAGTGGAAAAGGTTTAAGGCAGGAGAAGGCTTTAGATACAAAAGGGGGTAGACAGAAGACATCCTTGAGAAGAACGCAAGAGTCGGGCAGGTTTATAGAAAAAATTAGGGTGAGATGTAAGGAGGGGCAGAGGAGGGTATTGCCTTAAAAGTGAGGAGGAGAATTGAGTGTGTGATGCGGGATTTGATAGGAAGCCAGGAAAGGGATGAGAGGGGAGCAGGGGAGACGCCGAGACAGATTTGGGAGAGGATAAAGTGATTATAGAAGAAGCGTTTAGGATAGATTATATGGGAGACAGGTGAGAGGCAGGAAGGCCAGACAGTATAAGGTTACAATAGTCGAGATGGGAGAGAATCAGGGCCTGTGTTACAGTTTTAGCAGTACAGCAACAGATGAAGGATGTATCTTTGCAATGTTATGGAGGAAGAAATGACTGGCTTTAGCTACATTGTGAATGTGAGAGGAGTCATGTGACACCTAAGCAGCGTGCTTGTCATGCTGTGTGTATGATAGTGCTGCCAACAGTAACGTAGAAGAGGCAGTAGGGCCAGACTTGGGGGGAAGTATGAGGAGTGGGGGGAAGTATGAGGAGTTCCGCCTTGGACATGTTACGTTTGAGTCATCATTGAGCCACCCAGGATGATATAGCAAAGAGACATTCAGAGACTTTGGTCTGTACAGCAGGTGTAAGGTCAGAGGTTGAAAAGTAAATTTGTGTGTCATCAACGTAGAGGTGATATTTGAACCTTAAAGATGTGATAAGGTCACCTAGAGAGTGTGTAAAGAGAAAAGAGAAGAGGTCCCAGGACAGAGCCCTGAGGTACCCCCACAGAGAGATCAATAGAGGAGGAGAAGGAGGTGTTCACAAACGAGACACTGAAAGTACGATGGGAGAGATAAGAGGAGATCCAGGATAGAGCTTTGTTACAAATACCAATGTGTTAATTTTCACAATTACAGACCCACACATACAAATGCATGAATGTACATAAGAAGAAAGAGAAGCTAAAACACATTTCACAAAATGTTCTACGCCTAGACAGATTTGTTTGGGGGAATTGAAGAGGCCATGGAAATTTGAATGGCTAATCTTGTGAAAACAAGAATGTTTACTGAATTTTAGCAAGCAAAGGCAACAGAGTTCCTTACATTACTTTGGTATCTGCCCTGGAGATGCCATGTCTCGTGTTCAGTTGCAGCAAGAGAGAGTTGTCCATTA
This sequence comes from Ascaphus truei, assembly GCF_040206685.1. Classification (NCBI taxonomy): domain Eukaryota; kingdom Metazoa; phylum Chordata; class Amphibia; order Anura; family Ascaphidae; genus Ascaphus; species Ascaphus truei. Next base: position 50,647,932 of record NC_134492.1, read on the forward strand.
GTTACCAAGACAACCTGAACACGCAGGGTTCTCTACAGATACAGTAACAACCTGCAGAACGGGCCAATTCCATGAACCAGAAACATCAAACATTCAAACTACACTATAGTTGCCTTTCAGATTTTTTTTGTTGCTTTGATACTTCATTTGTTTCTAGTACAGTATATGTCCAATATGTAACACATCTACGCTTTGAGAAAAAGATGTACAGTATGTCAACCAGGTTCAATATTTGCTCAATTCTAACTGGGTTTCAAAAAGAAGAAAATTATGTTGAGATGCAATATTTGATACATCCCAATATACATATATATACATATACATAGAAAGAAAATACGTTACCGTCCGAGGACTGATAAAGTAGAGACAGCACACAGTAGGAAGATGACTAAAGGTTACACATGCCCTTGAAAAAGACCTCTCTGTGGGGTCGAAACGTTGGTTATCTGTGATGATGTTTAAGCCAGTATAACCTTTTGTCATCTTCCTACTGTGTGCTGTCTCTACTTTATCAGTCCTCGGACGGTAACGTATTTTCTTTCTATTTATTTTTAAGGGACAAGCACCAGGCCTTCGTGTGTGTGTGTGTGTGTGTGTGTGTGTGTGTGTATATATATACACACACACACACAATATATATATATATATATATATATATATATATATATATATATATATATATATATATATATATATATATATATATATATATATATATATATATATACACTGAACATATATATAATAAAAAAATGAATAGACGATACCGTTGTACCGCACTCAAATCCACAGGACGGTATCGTCTATTCGTTAACGCGTGGGAGAATTCCCTTCTTTTGTTTTTTGACCATGTAGTACAATAAAAGTGTTTTATTTGTTCATCTACTGGACTCTATTTGATTTGTGCCTGCTACTGTGATGTCATGGCCACGCCCCTGCCCAACCCCTACCACGCCTCCCCCACCCCCCGTCGCAATCTCCTGCATCTCAAGAGCGCAGAGAAGCGCTGTGCACGCGCCGCCACCACCCCGGGGCTACAGTGCACCGCGGCCTAACACTTTCAAAGATTCCAACCCTACGAAAAATAATATCCTAAATACATTAAAACAAGACATTGTTTAATGCAACTGCATTTTCTTCAACTAATCCATAAACACGGCCAGCTAAATCCGTGACAGGAATATAAAAAGTGTTATATTGAAACAGAAATTACTACATTTCAAAGCAATTACTGCAGACGGACTCTCTGCGTGTTTCAAACACTCCCTTTCCTACGCACGCGGTGTGGTCTTATCTTAACCATAATTGGCTGTTAATCCTTCCGCTTCAAAAGCTGCAATTTAAGATCTGGGTAGAAAATAACATATTGTTGGACTGCAGGGCATAAAACGCTCTGCTTTCTTCCTCCCAGTGACCTTATATGCAATCTATGTGCTCTGCATGCTGAAATATTCAAATCAATGTTCTCTCAGAAAACTCATGCACACTTCTGTATTCATCAGTAACTTTGCAAGAAAGTCCTAAAAATGACATTGCTCTTACAGCGTGATGCAACCCTAAATATTGTCCTAATGCATTATGCCTCTCCCCATTATCTCTTAGCATACACTGCAGCCAGGGATTCTGGGAATGACATGTAGGTGAGCACAGGGCCACCTTTTGCTTCTTACCCATTTTAACAGGGACCCCTATAAGCGTCCGCCTGCTGCATTACACAACTTCTCAGCACAGCCGGGGTTAAAGAAGTGCAGAGCCAGTAACCCTACTCACAGACAGCTTTATAGATGTTTTGGGTCTAATTGGTGTGAGGCTGGTCGCTGGCTATGCAACGTGAAGCTGGTACGTGGGCATTTTTATATTGACAACCTTTTGGAGGGTAAGAAGCTAACAACATTCTCCCTTCATCAGGTCTGAGAAACACAGTGACTGAATTAGCTAATAAAAATAATCATACTGTGTCCGATTAAAAAATAATAATGATATACTTTTTTTTATTAAATTGTTTTAAAACACAGCCCAAAGAGATGTTGAATATATATATATATATATATATATATATGTATCTAAAAAGAAAAGAAGAGGAGAGAGCGCACGCCCATAGCGTATAAAAGTTTTAATGAGGGGGGGAGGGGGAGAGAGGGGGGTAAAAAACGCACTTACAAAAAATGCATTAAAATCAAGCATATGTGATATACATAATCACCACCATCCGGTTTAGCTGAGACTCTTGGGGCACTCCTAAGCTCCGTTGGTAAGGGGCAACGTCACTGCAGATTCCAGGGCTGGTAGCACCATCCGGTCAAGCTGCAGGCTTCAGGGGCCGTCCCAAGCTCCGTTGGTAATGGAGCACCGTCCCAGCAGATTCACAAAGCAGGTAGGCTATGAAAATGTCCAAGAAAGAGGTCCCGTATAATGCTGCCTCTAGCACTTGTGTCTGGATCAATACGCTCCAGCGCTTGGTGTGGACTCCAATGTCTCTGCGTCTGACGTCACGACGCTCCCTGACGCGTTTCGTCAGTCACGGCTAACTTTCTCAGACGAAACGCGTCAGGGAGCGTCGTGACGTCAGACGCAGAGACATTGGAGTCCACACCAAGCGCTGGAGCGTATTGATCCAGACACAAGTGCTAGAGGCAGCATTATACGGGACCTCTTTCTTGGACATTTTCATAGCCTACCTGCTTTGTGAATCTGCTGGGACGGTGCTCCATTACCAACGGAGCTTGGGACGGCCCCTGAAGCCTGCAGCTTGACCGGATGGTGCTACCAGCCCTGGAATCTGCAGTGACGTTGCCCCTTACCAACGGAGCTTAGGAGTGCCCCAAGAGTCTCAGCTAAACCGGATGGTGGTGATTATGTATATCACATATGCTTGATTTTAATGCATTTTTTGTAAGTGCGTTTTTTACCCCCCTCTCTCCCCCTCCCCCCCTCATTAAAACTTTTATACGCTATGGGCGTGCGCTCTCTCCTCTTCTTTTCTTTATAGATACCTTGTGGACATGGTTGGTCCATACTGAGAGCTGCCGGAGACCCTGCATACCAGCACCTATACTAATCATTGGACTATTTGAGGACTGGTTTATCCTTTTTTTGCATTTATATTATTTTATTGTTCATGTTTTTGTGGGCCTGATATCATTATAGGTCCACACTATTATTATATGTGTATATATGTATTGCTTATGTAATTAAGACATTTACATCATATCGTTATAGCACATATATATTTTTATTGTGTATGTTCCTTAGAGGCGCAGCTTATCTCCCTGTTATATATATATGTATATATATAGATATATATATATATATATATACACACACACACACACAATTTAAAAATAGGTGGTTGGGTCAAAGGGTTAAAAGGTTAAAGGGTATGATATATCAACGTTCAGGTCAAAATGTGCAAAAATACAGCCATTACAGAATTATTTGGCAAACCCCTTGGCGACGCCTCAGGCGCGCCCTGCGGGTTATCACTGCTTTAGTACCATCACACATTTACCACTGATTTTCAATACAAAAGCAGTTATTCCATTAAAAATGTATCATACTCAACAGATATTTTATTCAACATTTTCTGCTGGACTAGCGGAGCTGCTACTTCATTATATTTGATAATAATATGTGATAAAAAAATAGAGGTGGACGCTGAAGGGGTAAAAAAAAGCTCAAACTAATAAGGAATAATCAGAAGAGCTCACGCCATGCCATTGCCTAAATCCCTTAAGATCAGATGTAAAGAATAAATAATAAAAGTAGCAGTACTAAGGCCTCGTCCAGGGTGGGTAGAGGCGCGCTGGCGCTTTCCTGGCCGGCTAGGTGTGCGCGCGCGTGGGGGCGCGGCCTCTACGTCACGGAGCTGGTTCGCCCTCATCGGGCGAACCGCTCACGTGACGCGCTTGCGAGCGGCATATTCAAATTTGCTTGCTCGGCAAGCGGCTGAGCGCTGAGCAGGCGTGCCCGCTCACGCAGGCCACATGCATTGTCGCAACGTGTCTACAGTGAGCGTGCGCGCCCCTGGACGAGGTCTAAGTATGTAAAGCAAAGAGCAAGCCTGTTACTCGCATTGTAATTCCAACGTTCCGACCCTCCACCTGGGGCCGGCGTGGCCAAGTCCAGTCATCAAGGGCCACCAACAGGTCAGGTGTTAAGGATATCCCTGCTTCAGCACAGGCGGCTCACTCAGTGGCTTAGACAAAGAGTGAGCCACCTGTGCTGAAGCAGGGATATCCCTAATACCTGACCTGTTGATAGCTCTTGAGTACTGGAGTTGCCCACCCCTGCTCCAGGGATCTTTCTGGGCCCTGAAGACCCCAAGAGTCAGGGTGGAAATGTTGGAATTACAATGTGAGGGATACACTTGCTTTTTGCTTCACATACTTAGCGGAGCCGCTGCTTTTACTGATCGATTGATAATGGATTATCCTAGGAACATTTCCAACCAGGCAACACGTTTGTTAACTGGATCTTCCCATCAGGGCCGTCTTAACAACATTATAGGCCCCCGGGCAAAGCAGTGCACTGGGCTCTACCTACACAACCCCAGCCGTTAGTTGCCTCCCGCGAATCCGCTACAATGTTCTGCTTCCATAACATTGCAAGCAATAAAAACGGCAAAATGTCTCTCGCGAATGCAGACACGCCAGCTCTCCGCTACAAGTCGTAATTTTTCTCCTGCTACCGAGTTAGCGGGAGATTTGAATGTTGAGGCGGGTGATCGGAAAATTAGTGTTAAATTCTGGTCTGTGCACAGATTAGCATGGGGCCCCCGGGCAACTGCCCAGCGTGCCCATGTGTTAACACGGCACTGCTTCCCATGAACGATGAACATTTAGATTCGTAAAACTGGTATAGTAGCAGAATTTATGCAGCTGCATGAAAAGAATAGTGATCATGTTACGCTGCCTACAACGCTTGAATACAATGTGGTGTTCACCCCCCATTCCCTCTCCCTCTGTTCATTAACTCATAGGTAATGATGAATTACCGTCAATTTACCTGAATGAACGCAAATGTTTTCATAGTGACGGGAAGAGGCACAACCGCCATGTAAGCTGAATGTTGTCATGTCACATTCTAACCGTGTGTGTTTAATAGAGAAATAAAGCCCTAAACATCAATAAAGTAATCTAAGTAAAGCATATTAAGTAATGGATTCCATGGGCTCCCTCTGTGTGCTGTGCCGTGTTCCGCGTCTCTCTGCCGTCCGGCTGTCACTTCCTGTAATGTCACTTACGGCTCTGCCGGTGACAGGGACCGTTTCCTAACAGCAGGAGAGACTTTAAAAGGGTTTTATATAAGACTGATTTTCTTTTTTTTTAATTCACCAGTGTTAGAAATGTCTGTGCTGGTGGATAAGGTAAGTTACATTGGCATCTACTGAGAGTTATAATGTATGTGTAATTACATTGATGTCCACTTCCTGTATCATAAATGACATTATTATGGTAGACCGAAGGCTACCAACCTATTGTACCCTTTTTTTTAAATGTTTATAACTTCAATATACAAACTGCCTGAAATATGCAATAAGGTCCATCGGCTTGAAGATACTTTGTTTCAGGATTATATAGAGTAATATGGCTCTCTAGCCAAGATTCATTTCATTTGACGTGACATACTACTTTTTTTAGAATAAAGCTATTTTTCAAAGAGAGACCTATTTATTTCCATCAAGTATGAGCCTGGGATTGTTATAAGCCTATTTTCAAGTCTAATCCAAGAAATGGCTTAGCTACATAGGAATACGCTTGAAATATGCCTTAAATTATGATGCTTGATACTTACTAAGCTGTTCTATCAAAACAGACGGGCGCGTTCCTCTCGTTCTGCATTCAATGGGCTCTGATCACCTTCACTATACATCACATGAAGCAGATGTGTCTTCGGTTGCACCAAAATAAACATGATATTTGCATATGGATAACACCTCCACCCATTCTATTACATTGACTTGAAATAGGGCATTGTGATACAATCAGTAGTGACAGGTCCCGGGCTCGTGTGCGAACCAATTACAGTGTAAAGCAAATGACACGCAGGAACATTACTTTCCGGAACAACAAGCAATGCCGCGATCCAGTGATGAGACTATTATGCAACAGGTCTGTGTATCCAGGGTGATAACTAGGACAGGGGTGGACAACTCCAGTTTTCAAGGGTCACCAACAGGTCTGGTTTTCTGGACAACTCTGCTTCAGCCCAGGTGTTTCCATGAGTCATTACTCGGCCACCTGTGCTGAAGCAGGGATATCCTGAAAACCTGACCTGTTGGTGGCCCTTAAGGACTGGAGTTGGCCACCTCCGTACTACAGGGTTAGCAGTAATATTTATTTTGAATTTGCATACCTTTTTTAGGAACATCCTTTACATCCATACATGGATCGGAAGTCGGGGGTCCCCAGCTCCGGGAACCCCCTGGATCCTGAGATACTTATCTCTAAAGGCAGCACAGGTTCCTTCACCTCCAGGGGACACACAACAGAAGCTTAAATCTTCCGCGCCACGTGATGCGGGACAGTAGGAAACCATCATTTGCTGTTTTCCTATTGGACGCGTGGCGAGTCGGATTTAAATACCCAAGAAGTTCCCGGCGGCACCTTTCCCCGGTAAATATTTCGGGAACCAGCGGGTCTTCGGAGCTGAAATGAACCGGTTCAGCTGTAGGGGACCCGCGCTTCTCATCTATTACAGAAACAAAAGTGGGGGGTCATGTGGAAAACGCCTCTTTAAACGGTTAAATCAATGACATAGCCAAATATTTTCTGGAATACCTGATTGCATCTGCTTACGGAAGAATCCCTCACAGGACGAAGGCGAACGAAGCACTGTGGCATCTTTAATAGGTTTAATGTAAATGAGGGATTGATTTAAAAATGAAAAAAAAAAAGTCATTAAACCAGTATTTTCCCATTTGTGAACCTAACTTTTGATGTTTTTAACAATTATTGTCTTTTTTTTGCGGTTGACTGTCCTCAAAACTAGAGGTGAACTGGGTGTGATTGGATTTTTTTTTAAGAAAGTAAATTACATTAATATATTTTGTTATTTTTGCTTCGCACCTAAAAATGAGCATTAACAATCTACATCTTGGTGAATAAACCGGGCATGAGATTTACCTCATTTACACGACTGTTGGCAAGATCTTTGGGGACTATGTGCTAAACGGAGCAAAAAAAAAAATCTCGTTCAAAATAGTGTATGTGTGCGCCGCCGAGGTACTAACCTGAATTATTTTTTTCGAAAAAGCCACTGATTGAGCCACTTGTGCTGAAGCAGGGATATCCCTAACACCTGGCCTGTTGGTGGCCCTTGAGGACTGGTGTTGCCCACTCCTGATCTAGGTATTAAACTTGACGCAATGCGTCAGACTTAATTACAAGCAACAAAGTATGTGTCTCAAGCATTAAGTCGCATTACGACCTGCACACACACAATGCACACGTTATTAATATTTATACTACAGTTTAGCATGGAAATATTGAAGCACCCAAAAATTCAAATACAGTATATGATCTTAGATCATAACCCCTTTGATGTTAACAAAATGCAATGATTTGTTTAAGGAAAAAAGTATTCTCGTTCCATTGTATTCCAATATATGTATTCTCGTTCCATTGTATTCCAATATATGTATTCTCGTTCCATTGTATTCCCATAGAAGTATTCTCATCTCATTTACAGGGCTTTCCCTCCCGGTAAAGAAAAGTCAAATAGAAATATTATTTGAGTCGACAGCAATATCCTTCTTTCCAAATCAAGTTGGCCTTCTTGTTATTCGCACCTGATAGATTGCTTAGTTGCTTATGTCATTGTGCAGCTGACACTGTCATTTCCTCAAATCCACTTTGCTCTCCTACTGCAAGCCCATTTCCCCACTATAGCATTATACCTACCCAAGCGCAGAACATTTGCTTCCGCTGTGACAAATACATGTATTTAGGCTTTTCCTATTTCCCGGAAACCTTATAGCGACAGTACGTAGGATTAAACCTTTAATAGCTCCAAGGGTTAGATCCACACAACTCTGTTAAAGAAGCGCTGTCTTTTGATTTATATTTTATTTACTTGTATTTATTTTTTTCACTATGTTTGAAGCAGGGGGTCTCTGGAGCTGAACCGCGTTGATTTCAGATCAGGGGACACCCTGCTTCCTGAGATACTTACATGTAAAGGTGCTGATGGTAGCAGCTCGGGCTGGGATCAAATATGGCTGTTTGAAGGTACCGCTTCTTGCAGGCCAATAGGAAGCTGCGATGTCATTCCTCACAGCTTCCTATTGGGGGCGTGATGTGGGACCTTTAAACAGAAGAGGGATACAGGCAGCACCTTGAGTAAGTATCTCGGGAGCAGGGGCCCCCCAGAGCTGATATTAACGTGGTTCAGCTTCGGAGACCCCCTGCTCCTCACCTAAGGGGAGAAACATTTTATTTTAAAAAGGTACAGTTGCTTTAAATCAAGGCTCAGAATGTGGTGTAGCCTAAAACAGAAAGGGACATTATATTCCTTGAGGGTATATTCACATATATAGGTATTTTAAGACAGTCAAACTTTTTGCTGCTTTTGAATCCGCTGCGAAAACGGCATTTCTTTGCCAGTTCGATTTTTCCCGAATTCGTCAAAAGTATTCTACTTTCTTCTATGTGTGGAACTTTGTAGCTCTGCTTCATTCACTTTCTTACTTGGTAATCTCTTTTCTTTTGTATCAAACTGCATAGGAAGCTAAAAGTGACACAGCCGCATTGTTCATTTACATGTCATTACCCAGGATCCTTGCCCGCAATTGACCATGTAAGGCATGCGACAGTTGGGGGAGGAACACAGGTTTGGGGATCTGTGTGTGACACGGTTCCCCCTGTGTCCCCCTTCATCCCTTTACCTTCCGCTGCGGCTGCGCCCGGCAGCGCGGGATGGGGAAAGTGCGGGGAGGTCTTTGGGCAGTTGGAGAGGCGACCGAGTCGCCGGCGGCTCCCATAGCAGGGCGCCACAATTTTGTTAATCCCTGTGCATGCGCAGTGTAGTCATGCATGCGTAGAGAATCCCCTAGTCCGGCGGCCATGTTGGGGTTGGAGCAAGCGCGAGACACTTTGCGCATGCGCAGCAGGACCCCCGGAGCGGCGGCCAATAAGAGAAAGCCTCAAGACAGACACGTCCCATGAGCCTCAGGAACGGATGTCACATGCTGCGGCTTAGCCAATAGGGCGGCTGCATGAGTAGTTAAGGCAGTTATACAGTTGGGCAGTTAGTGAGTGTCAGTGGTAGCTGGGACAGCAGAATAGGGTGTGTGTGTAAGGAGTCAGTGACCCACTGCACTAGGCCAGAGACCCCCTTAGGCCCTAGCGAGGTCCCCACACCCCTTAGCTTGTGGTTGCTGTAGGGACAGGCCCATAGATAGGGACACTGCCCTGTAGTACCAGAGTGAGGGACACCGTCAGGACGCGGCTGCATTCTGATCTCAGCTGATCTGGCCCAGACACCTTCAGCAAAGAACAATCTCATACGGTGGTACAATCCATGCGGGACCCACCCCACGTAGAGGTGGAGGCTTCGCGTTTGCCGTCACTGGATCCATGGTTCCCATCAGCATCACTGCGCGCCCGGGTGTGGACACACCCGGCAGGTACCCAACCATACACGGGCTAGTGGGAGCAGTGCTGTTTCAAACATTTGGGTGGGTGGGTGATTGATCCGGTGGACACTGGGACAGTCCGGTGCCTGGATCACCTTAGTTCATTGGGGTAAACTCCATTGGGGTGTAGACACGGGTCCTGCGAGTGGCTATCACCTTTATTATTGGTTCTCTGATGTGTACAGTAAACTGTTATTGTTTTACCCGTGTATATTCTTTATTGTCCTGTAACGGGGTCATTCCACATAGTATAATCCCATTATAGGTGGAGGCGCTACCGAGCATCAACTCAGGTACACCCCAGGCTCCCAGCAGCAGAGGCTCAGGTTTCCTGTGAGCCACAGGTATTGCATTGCATCACACATAACGTAGCCACTCATCTCCCAGGGGGTTGGGGGGGGGGGTGAGGAGAAATTGTGTTACATGTGAAAGACATCGAAACACACCTGGAGTTTCCCTATTCATCACTGATTCGTCAAATCGGATGTTTCTTTGAGGACACCTGACGCTGCTTTCTTACATCTGTTTTCCGCCATTTTTGCAGAGGAAAATCTTTGAAACATAGTACTCTTTTAGTAAGTGCAATGATCAAGTGTGTTACTTTTTTGGTTACATGCGCTGCCTAAAATCAGCCTGAATTCTTGATTTATTTAAGAAGAATTTGTCAAACTGTGTGTAATCTCAGTGAATATATTCTCCCTGCCAAACTGGAACAGATGTTACATTGACTTATGGTGACAATGGCATTAAGGATGTTAGCATAGTCTGGGAGGGCATTAATAAATTAAATGGTTATTCATTTCCATCTTTAGCTATGATTTAAATTAGACATCCTCCTTCAATAACTTAGTCATGTACCAGAGACACTGTGCCTTAGACAAAATTACAACATTCAAAACGATACAGTTGACTGCATAGCATTTTGGACCAAGGTTAACTTTGTTAATATACCAGGAAATAATTGTGACATTCTGGCTCATATTTATTAAGTTGTGCCACTCACATGAATGGTTCCCGGAAGATGTCCTGTGGCAGTAGCCTGCTTAGTTAATATGGGCCCAAACCTCAGTGCTTTATCACGGTTTTCATGTAAACGGTCTCTTGAATAAAGATATCATATGGGCAGCTTTGTGTTATTAGAGATGAAATGTAAAGGCCATTGGTATTATTCAGGAAGGTGAATTAGCAGGACACGGGAATAACCTTTTAGTCGAATCAATACTATAGGAGATGAGATAGAGCTGGCTCCTACTGACCATGGAAAGATAAGGTAATTGAAGAAATACATTTCTAAAAATGTAATTGGTGAATATGTATAGCAGAGATGTTATACACGTGTCGTACAGGATACATAGTTCAAGCTTTGGAATCGGTCTCTGTACGTTCTTCCTACCTACCGCTTAGATTGTAAGCTCTTCGGGGCAGGGACTCCATTTCCTAATATTACTTTTATGTCTGAAGCGCTTATTCCCATTATGTGTTATGTTATGTCACGTGTATTATTGCTGTGACGCGCTATGTACGTGGATGGTGCTGTATAAATAAATATATACATACAAAAGCGTTTAATAACATAACCATGAAATATCTTGCCATTATATAACTATTGATAGCATCTTAAAGCTACATAGAAACACAGAATTTGACGACCGATAAAGTCTCAGCCCGCCATATTGAAGAGAGCCTTATATCTATCCTAAGCATTTTAAATTCCCTTACTGTTGGAAAGCTATCCAACGACTATACAACCTTTCCTGACACCCTAGAGGCACAGAGAATTACCTTCTGTCCAAGCACGTTTCTTTCTCTGAAATATGCTTCCTCGTGCGATAAAAATCCTTTATAAATGTGAGTCCCACTAATATGCCCCCGTGGAAATATCCCACCTGGTTCCATTGACTTGTCCACTTTCAAGTTTTTAAAGCGCTGTTAGGATCTTCTCACCTGTAACTGTACATATCTCCATCATTTCCATGTATATTATTGGTGCCTTCACTGTTTCCTGGGAAAATTGAGCAAAAATAATGATTATAGTTGTCCAATATACCTTAGTTTCCTTTAACATGAACTTTCTCTTCAGTTCTTCTCATAAACGCCAGTAGACATCCACCTTTGGAGATGTGATGGCAAATGCAATAGAAATCCTGGTTGGTCTTTTTAGAAAGGAAAGTTATACAGGGATATGAGGCACAAGTTAAAACATAACAGCTTTACGGACCCCAGTAACTGCCATTTATTGGGGCCTGGAAGAATTTTTGCCCATTGAGATATAAATGTTGCACTGGGCTCTTACAACGTCATGCTATATTGAATATCGAGTTTGCTCAGGGGAATTTGGGGTTCTGCACCACACACAACATCCCATTAGTCAATAATGATCATTTTGCCCGTCACCGTGTCAATATACAAACCAATGCTAGCTTCGTGTTATTGTTGGCTCTGCCGTTGGATGCTTAGTTTAGAAGTTTAGCCTTTGCTATAAACACCATGATTACTGTTTTATCAGTGTTTGTTTTGAGTGATCCAGCTTTCGACCTTTGAGAAATCAGATTGCAGAACATTTTCAAGGTCGGAGAGGCTTGTTATCTGGGATAACTGGAGTAGTCACACCCCCAGCTGTCATTTTATCTTAAAGGAGCAGTTTCTCTTGTATGTTTTTCCTGTTTATCAGACTTTTCCCCAATACCGTACAATAAAACTCTTTTATTCTTAAAAAAATAGCTGGAAACCTAAGTTAATGTGACTGCAAAAAAACTCATTTAGTGATATTAGTAAGCCTCATAAAACCCCACCTGAGAAGATATTTTTTTCTGATAAGATTGGTAATACAATGAAAACAGCTCGTGCTACCATACAATGCAAAACAACTAGGAAACAATGATATATATATATATATATATATATATATATATATATATATATATATGGGAAAATACGGTAGCGTCACTTGTGAAACAGTGTGATATATAACAATGTGAATATGATTATACTAATACATATAAAGTGATGTGAAGAAAAATTATTAATCTAAAAAGTACTTTGTGCCATCAATGATGGTGATACACATACATAAATAATGTATAACATAACAAATGAAAAAAAGAAAAACAAAACATATGCAGAAAGTCCAACCCTTAGTTGAGTCCAGAAAAATTCAAATTGGGAACAAGATAAATTCCAGGGATCCAAGGCTGCTCTCAGAAGGAATAACCAATTCCAGCAGAAATCTATAGAAACAAGAGAACAGAGAGCGCACGTCCCATAGTGTAAAAAAGTATATTTAATGTTAAAAGAAGGACAAGGGGATTAAGGACACTCACAAAAGTATTAGAAATTCAAGCAGTTTGTGATATAATCACCACCAACATGGTAACATCGTCCTGGATCACACCAACGGGTAGGATATCGATCCGTTGGTGTGATCCAGGACGATGTTACCCTGTTGGTGGTGATTATATCACAAACTGCTTGAATTTCTAATACTTTTGTGAGTGTCCTTAATCCCCTTGTCCTTCTTTTAACATTAAATGTACTTTTTTACACTATGGGACGTGCGCTCTCTGTTCTCTTGTATATATATATATATATATATATATACATGTAGAGGTATCAGTACCGTGTTAGCCGAGCTTCAATAATCAAAAAATAAATAGATGATAACATCGCCGGAAGAAGAGATCAGTGTATCTCGAAAGCTCGCACAAATAAAAGCATTTCGTTAGCCACAGAACGGTATCATCTATTTATTTTTTGATTATATATATATATATATATATAGTTAGTAATCTGCTTTACAAGAAATCACATAGAAATCACATAGAACTACCTTCCAAAATAAGTCCTATTAGGGGCCAATGCAGCTTATTACTGGTGTTATATTAATAATGCACCCATGGGTGACCATGCTGAGGTGTCCCATTCCTGGTGTTTATAGTTTTAAAAGTAAATAGATCACACATATCTTGGTGGCCACCAGATGCTCCATAAGTACATTCCCTGGCAATACTTCTTGATTAAAAATGGAGAGGGGAGACAGGGGAGAGGAGAGGCGAGGTGCACCTTTTCACAACTGTTCGGCATAAGCAATAAGTGATCATTGTTGTTGTGGTGGTAGCAGTAGGGTTGGGTCCATGATACTGGTGATGATGATGCAATATGCTGTAGAATTGGCATAGATTGTGTAACAACAGAGGATGACGAGGAGGAGGGTAACATCAATGTAAGTGCTGTTGATGATGTTTGGTCATGTTTAAATAATGAATATACCGTATAGGCATGTTACCTGCCATTTTTCCTTCACTTGTTGCTGCATTTTCACAAACTTTTACAAGAATTCCAGTATCAGCCCTCCGGAAGCGATGACATTGCCCACACGTGCCAGGCACTCTGCAGGTTATTACATCTTTCTTTTTTACGCTGTATTATTATGTCTCTGATGTTAATGTATTTGATTTAAATAATTGTGCGGCTGTCTTGTTTTCCTGCAATTCCGTAGCTTGATAGCAATTTTCAAAGCACAGTTTAAAAGTGAAATACGCATGCATATTGTCTAGAGACAATTAAAATGGCTTTCTGTGCCACATCTAATTGTTTACCAGGTGTTTGCTATAAAAAGGAAAGGCACTTTATTGCTGCCTGTTTGATTTTATATATTTTATATACAGCCTAAGCTGCTAGTTAAATACAAGAGAGCTTAGCGCTGATATTTCTGTTTGCTATGCAGCTTTAGTGTCTGTTATTTAGACCCGTAGGCTGTCCTTATAAAATAAATAAACTGTCATGTTTCCTTTTCGTTTAGTCTCTCCCTCATTGCTATTTTATACATCAAATCCAAAGTAAGGATAAAAGAAAAGAAACTTTATTCCAACATAATCTTTGGTTAACATTTTTTAATATAATATAGAGGGTTATAAATATTCGTAGTTTTAAAAAAAATGCCCATGTGTATATGCGGAACGTCTGCCTACCTGACTCTCCTCTCTCTCGCCCTGCCTCTCCCTCTCCGCCTCCCTGCCTCTCCCTCCCTGCCTCTTTCTCTCCCTGTCCCTGCCAGCCTCCCCCTCTTTCTATGCCTCTCTCCCTTCCTCTCTCACACTGCCTCTCCCCCTATCCTCTCCCTCTCCCTGCCTCTCCTACTCCTTGCCTCTCCCACTCCCTGCCTCTCCCACTCCCTGCCTCTCCCTTCCTCTCTCTCCCTGCCTGCCTCTCTCTCTCCCTGCCCCACAACCTTCCTCTCTCTCTCTCTCTGCCTCTCCCTGCTTCTCTCCCTCTCTCTCTCCCTCCCACATGTACCTTTTGAAAATATTTAGACTTTTCAAATTTGGTTTAAAATGATGTTAATCACCTAAATCTGACCTGTAATTAAACATTAGACTGACATTAGTTAACGAAGAAGGGCTGCCTCTTTAAGACACGTTGCAAAAATTAATTGACATCAATTTTTTTTCTGACCATCCGGCGATTTTAATTATGACAAATTACGGTATTTCAAAAGTACTTGCAACAGAAAAGCTGGGTGCAGCTGCAAAGTGAGGTCGATTCTAATATGTAGCTGGTGCTGTGTGAACAAATTCAGTATATATAGGGTTGCAGACGGACCCGTTAAACAGAACTCAGTCATTTCATTTCCTTTATAAAAGAAATAGCTTTACTGACATTTCACTGTTTAACAAGGACTCACAATAATAAAAATCCAGGGTGTCCGATAGACCCAAAGAGACATTTATACCCAGGCTCTGGCCGTATAATGTGAGAGCAGAGTCATACATTGGTGATGCTCCGGTATACACTATTATCAGGGGGAGTTGTAATGGTCAGTTGGCCGCATAACACTTTGTTATTGGATTTTCTTGTCCCATTATATGTGTGTATTAGAAATAAAAGCCCAGCACAGACAAAGTGAAATCCTGTTTGTTCAGATAGAGATAGAGAGATGTTATTAAAAGGCAAGGTGGAAGTATATATATCAATATATTTAATTAGGCCATTTTATTGCCTTTCCTTTTTTTCTGTCACAGTCCCTTGCCTGCGTCCTTCCTTGTGTCCCCTAAGCGCCTTACAATACACATGTATGTCTCTTTTCTCTACCATTGTCCCCCTTTGTTGACAATATACAGGTATACAAGGCTGCTCCAATGGCCTATGTAATACTTGATACGGGTTAATCCTGGTGCAAACTAACCCATCCACCCTCCTATATTCCAAGTAGATGCAAATATACGATACAGCAACAGAAAAGATGGAGGCACACACGCCCAGACGCAGCCTCTCAGAAATGGGTGGCAGTGTTTGAGGAAGGAGCTATGTCCTTGAAACATAATATTTTTATCTGCTTGAGCATGAATTTCTTGCAACTATACCAGTGTGCCGCCATCTTTTCTGTTGCTGTCCCTTTTTGTTGTGTCACTGTCCCCTCACTCTCCGTCCCCGGTCTCTGCTCTCTCTACCTTTTCCTGCCACACACAGGAAGAATCGGATTAGTTTAACCCCGGGAGAGTCGGAAGCTGCGGCTGAAAATAGAGAAAAAGAACAATTTGAAGCGTTCTTTTCTTCGCTTGTGGCATTCGCCCCTGAGTTTTATTTCCCGCATCACACATACCAAATGTCTGCCTCCCTTAAATCTAATATCTCTCTGTGCATGCGGGACACATGGCGGCTCTAGCAAAGTCTCACGCCGGCAGGAGCGGAGCAGAATATCTGCACCGGATTTAACAAAGGGAATAATAACCCAGCAGCCCCCTGCAGCCTTTAGGAAGGGAGGCATGATGGGGGCATGCCGGGGGGGGGGGGGGGGGGGGGAGGTAGGGGGGGGAGGAAGGAGGGGTTGTGGCCGCAAGGGAAAGAGCAGTTAAGGCTGCGGCCATATTCGGGGAGGCGGAGGCGAGCGAGCGCGATCACAATGCCTTAGGCTGAGCTCATGGTGCCGGTGTGGGTGCTCACTCCTGCAGCCCCAGCGATGTGTGCACTAGGCTGCAGGAGATTGAGGCGATCGGGGGCGTGGTGAACACTCCATGGACGCGTCACAAAGCTGGTTCGCTCACATGACTGCAGCCAGAAATCTCAAATGGACTTGTCTCGGCAAAATGTAGCAGTGTCAACGCGCGCAGCGCCGTGAGCACTTGAAGAACTGCAATGGCAAATCGGGTAAGAGTCCCGAAAGTGCGCACGCACACGGCAACGCCCCACAAACTACGTGTACTTTACAGGCACAAATCCTCCCTAAGCCTGCTGGTCAGAAAGCGTATTGCACAGCAGATGCTAATGCCTATTATCGACTATGGAGACATAGTATATGGCTCAGCACCCCAAACCCACCTTAGTAAACTTGACACCATCTACAATTCAATATGCCGCGTTGTTCTCCAATGCAACTACACCACACATCACTGCGATATGCTCAAAGAACTATATTGGTCATCACTTGAGTCTAGGCGCAAAGTTCACCTTTCCTGTCTTGCCTTCAAATACTTTATGGGCAAGCTACTCAGCTACCTGAACAAGCTCCTCACCCCTACCACATGCAGTACCTATCACCTGAGATCTGACTCCAAAAGACTCTTCATGGGCCCAAGGTTCAGCAAAGTATCCGGCCGCTCCTCCTTCTCTTACCGTGCACTCCAAAACTGGAACAGTCTACCGGATGGACACTCTCACATCCACCACCAGTCTGTTCTTTCAAAACTAAAGCTGTCTCACATTTTAATCTGGTCTGTAACTATTACATACACATATAATATATATTATCTCTTACTGTGCATGCAATGTCTTGTATATAATGTATACCCTGTTCACTTCTGTAACTGTATTTGTAACCATGTACTTGTCGTTATAACTCTATGCCCAGGACATACTTGAAAACGAGAGGTAAAGCTTAATGTATTACACTTCCTTGTAAAACATGTTATAAATAAATAAGAGGCAGATCGAGGCCTGGTTGGGGCATGGTTTCCCTGCCCTGGTATACAGCCGTCGGGCCTCCCCCCTCACTGTGTCCCGGGGCCTGAAGCTGCTCTCCCCGGCCTCCCCCCTCACTGTGTCCCGGGGCCTGAAGCTGCTCTCCCCGGCCTCCCCCCTCACTGTGTCCCGGGGCCTGAGGCTGCTCTCCCCGGCCTCCCCCCTCACTGTGTCCCGGGGCCTGAGGCTGCTCTCCCCGGCCTCCCCCCTCCCTTTGTCCCGGGCCCTGACTCTGCTCTCCCCGGGCTCCTCCCTCACTGTGTCCCGGGGCCTGAGGCTGCTCTCCCCGGCCTCCCTCCTCCCTGTGTCCCGGGGCCTGACGCTGCTCTCCCCGGCCTCCCCCCTCCCTGTGTCCCGGGGCCTGAGGCTGCTCTCCCCGGCCTCCCCCCTCACTGTGTCCCGGGGCCTGAGGCTGCTCTCCCCGGCCTCCCTCCTCACTGTGTCCCGGGGCCTGAGGCTGCTCTCCCCGGCCTCCCTCCTCACTGTGTCCCGGGGCCTGACGCTGCTCTCCCCGGCCTCCCCCCTCACTGTGTTCCGGGGCCTGAGGCTGCTCTCCCCGGCCTCCCCCCTCACTGTGTCCCGGGGCCTGAGGCTGCTCTCCCCGGCCTCCCCCCTCACTGTGTCCCGGGGCCTGAGGCTGCTCTCCCCGGCCTCCCCCCTCACTGTGTCCCGGGGCCTGAGGCTGCTCTCCCCGGCCTCCCCCCCTCACTGTGTCCCGGGGCCTGAGGCCGAGAAGCGCCATGACTGGGGGCAGCAGAGGGGACCGTCCCAGCAGAAGGTCGAAGTCTGGTAACCAGGAGAGTGACGGGGGAGGCCCGAGACCAAGCGAGGGCAGGAAGGAGCTGGGGCCTGGCGGGGGCAGGAAGGAGCTGGGGCATGACGGGGGCAGCTGGGGCCTGACGGGGGCAGGGGGGAGCTGGGGCCTGACGGGGGCAGGGGGGAGCTGGGGCCTGGCGGGGGCAGGGGGGAGCTGGGGCCTGGCGGGGGCAGGGGGGAGCTGGGGCCTGGCGGGGGCAGGGGGGAGCTGGGGCCTGGCGGGGAGGAGGTGCGGGCTCCGGGGGCTGGCGAGGAGGAGGAGGCCGCACCGATCCCCGGTCTGGACGCTGAGGGACTGCGGGTGGTGGCGGCTCACGAGGCAGCTTGTGCGGTGAGGACTTTCCCCTAACCCAGGATCATAACATGCCCGAGGAGTCACAGGAGGGAGAGCGCGTTATTATATAATTTGGTTATTTTATAGAGCAATGACTTTATTCGCGGGATGGCGCAGTAATTGTAACTATGGGTATAAGGTTATTCTGTACAGTAATGATGACATATAAAGGTTATACATTATTGTTATGGTTGATATTAATGTCTTTATTATGAAGGTTATACAGTTAAGTTTAACATATGAATAACTATTATTAATGTTATACTTTATATATTTAATATCAGTGTTATAGACCAATAACTTTAACATATTCATATGAATAAGGATGAACAGTAATAACCATTAATATTGATAATGTATAACCTTAATAATATCGTGATTAATATTTTATTTAGTATAGAGGTTATGCAGTAATATCGGTTTAACATATTACTCCTTAACAATATATTAATAATAATGATTATGTAGTCAGTGTTATTGCTTTTGTTATAGAGTTCTAAGCATCATTATTGTTATTATTAAGCTTATACAGTACCAATAACTATTATTTGGTATTAATTCTCCAGACTGCAAAGCTGATCAGTTCATAAAGAATTAAATCTACAGTATAATAAGGAATACATTAATACAAATGTTTCACCAAATCAACATTAATACTTAAAATGATTAAATCAGTAATATCATATGCATCATTTATTGCACTAAAAATACAGTAGCTATATTGTAATCACATTGGGAAAAAAACTCATTGGTAGAATAGATACAACATAGGAATCATTCTTGTGTAATTGTTTTATATATATAACAGATAACATTCCAAGAGGCACTGTTTTTAAGTTTACCTTTTGCTTCATTCATTGTAACATCGCCGGAAGAAGAGATCAGTGTATCTCAAAAGCTCGCACAAATAAAAGCATTTTGTTAGCCACAGAACGGTATCATCTATTTATTTTTTGATTATATATATATACTAGCTGATAGACCCGGCGTTGCCCGGAATGTGAATGGATAAAATAAAAAATAATGTTGTTTGTAATAAAAAGTATATGAATGAAATAGAATGAAAAGAAAGATTAATATATAAAATTTGTAAAAATATTTTATTGTCGTTGATGAAGAATAAAAACTGGTATATACATTTGTAATAAACATATGTAAGAGTCCATGTGATAATAATTGGTATAGTAATAAATGATTGTTGTTATGAAATGCAAGGGTGTGGGTGGGGGTGTGGGAAGAGGAAGGGTGGGTGGGTGGGGGTGTGGGAAGAGGAAGGGTGGGTGGGTGGGGGTGTGGGAAGAGGAAGGGTGGGTGGGTGGGGGTGTGGGAAGAGGAAGGGTGGGTGGGTGGGGGTGTGGGAAGAGGAAGGGTGGGTGGGTGGGGGTGTGGGAAGAGGAAGGGTGGGTGGGTGGGGGTGTGGGAAGAGGAAGGGTGGGTGGGGGTGTGGGAAGAGGAAGGGTGGGTGGGTGGGGGTGTGGGAACATAAATGAAGGGTGGGTGGGTGGGAAGAGGAAGGGTGGGTGGGTGGTGGTGTGGGAAGAGTAAGGGTGGGTGGGTGTGAAGAGTAAGGCTGGGTGGGTGGGGGGGTGTGAAGAGCAAGGGTGGGTGGGTGGGGGGTGTGTGAAGAGCAAGGGTGGGTGGGTGGGGGGGTGTGAAGAGCAAGGGTGGGTGGGTGGGGGGGTGTGAAGAGCAAGGGTGGGTGGGTGGGGGTGTGTGAAGAGTAAAGGTGGGTGTGTGGGGGATGTGGGAAGAGTAAGGGTGGGTGGGTGGGGGTGTGTGAAGAGGAAGGGTGGTTGGGTGGGGGTGTGGGAACATAAATGAAGGGTGGGTGTGTGGGAAGAGGAAGGGTGGGTGGGTGTGTGGGAAGAGGAAGGGTGGGTGGGTGTGTGGGAAGAGGAAGGGTGGGTGGGAAGAGGAAGGGTGGGTGGGTGTGTGGGAAGAGGAAGGGTGGGTGGGAAGAGGAAGGGTGGGTGGGTGTGTGGGAAGAGGAAGGCTGTGTGGGAAGAGGAAGGGTGGGTGGGTGTGTGGGAAGAGGAAGGGTGTGTGGGAAGAGGAAGGGTGGGTGGGTGTGTGGGAAGAGGAAGGGTGTGTGGGAAGAGGAAGGGTGGGTGGGTGTGTGGGAAGAGGAAGGGTGTGTGGGAAGAGGAAGGGTGGGTGTGTGGGAAGAGGAAGGGTGTGTGGGAAGAGGAAGGGTGTGTGGGAAGAGGAAGGGTGTGTGGGAAGAGGAAGGGTGGGTGGGTGTGTGGGAAGAGGAAGGGTGGGTGTGTGGGAAGAGGAAGGGTGGGTGGGTGGGTGTGTGGGAAGAGGAAGGGTGGGTGGGTGGGTGTGTGGGAAGAGGAAGGGTGGGTGGGTGGGTGTGTGGGAAGAGGAAGGGTGGGTGGGTGTTTGTGTGGGAAGAGAAGGGTGGGTGGGTGTGTGGGAAGAGGAAGGGTGGGTGGGTGGGTGGGTGGGAAGAGGAAGGGTGGGTGGGTGGGTGTGTGGGAGAGGAAGGGTGGGTGGGTGGGTGTGTGGGAAGAGGAAGGGTGGGTGGGTGGGTGTGTGGGAAGAGGAAGGGTGGGTGGGTTGTGGGAAGAGGAAGGGTGTGTGGGAAGAGGAAGGGTGGGTGTGTGGGAAGAGGAAGGGTGGGTGGGTGTGTGGGAAGAGGAAGGGTGGGTGGGTGTGTGGAAGAGGAAGGGTGGGTGTGTGGAATGAGGAAGGGTGGGTGGGTGGGTGTGTGGGAAGAGGAAGGGTGTGTGGGAAGAGGGTGGGTGGGTGTGTGGGAAGAGGAAGGGTGGGTGGGGTGTGTGGGAAGAGGAAGGGTGGGTGGGGTGTGTGGGAAGAGGAAGGGTGGGTGGGGTGTGTGGGAAGAGGAAGGGTGGTGGGGTGGGGTGTGTGGGAAGAGGAAGGGTGGGTGGGTGGGGTGTGTGGGAAGAGGAAGGGTGGGTGGGTGGGGTGTGTGGGAAGAGGAAGGGTGGGTGGGTGGGGTGTGTGGGAAGAGGAAGGGTGGGTGGGTGGGGTGTGTGGGAAGAGGAAGGGTGGGTGGGTGGGGTGTGTGGGAGAGGATGGGTGGGTGGGTGGGGTGTGTGGGGAGAGGAAGGGTGGGTGGGTGGGGTGTGTGGGAAGGAGGAAGGGTGGGTGGGTGGGGTGTGTGGGAGAGGAGGGTGGGTGGGTGGGGGTGTGGGAGAGGAGGGGTGGGTGGGGTGGGGTGTGTGGGAGAGGAAGGGTGGGTGGGGTGGGGTGTGTGGGATGAGGAGGGTGGGTGGGTGGGGGTGTGTGGGAGAGGAAGGGTGGGTGGGTGGGGGTGTGTGGGAAGAGGAAGGGTGGGTGGGTGGGGTTGTGGGAAGAGGAAGGCTGTGTGGGAGGAGGGTGGGTGGGTGTGTGGAAGAGGAAGGGTGTGTGGGAAGAGGAAGGGTGGGTGGGTGTGTGGGAAGAGGAAGGGTGTGTGGGAAGAGGAAGGGTGGGTGGGTGTGTGGGAAGAGGAAGGGTGTGTGGGAGAGAGGGTGGGTGTGTGGAAGAGGAGGGTGTGTGGAAGGGAGGGTGGGTGGGTGGAGAGGAAGGGTGTGTGGGAAGAGGAGGGGTGTGTTGGGAAGAGGAAGGGTGGGGGGGTGTGTGGGAAGAGGAGGGTGGGTGGGTGTGTGGGAAGAGGAAGGGTGGGTGGGTGTGTGGGAAGAGGAAGGGTGGGTGTGTGGGAAGAGGAGGGTGGGTGGGTGGGTGTGTGGGAAGAGGAAGGGTGGGTGGGTGTGTGGGAAGAGGAAGGGTGGGTGGGGTGTGTGGGAAGAGGAAGGGGGGTGGGTGGGTGTGTGGGAAGAGGAAGGGTGTGGAAGAGGGGGTGGGTGTGGGGAAGAGGAAGGGTGGGTGGGTGTGTGGAAGAGGAAGGGTGGGTGGGGGTGTGGGAGAGGGGGTGGGTGGGTGGGGGGTGTGTGGGAAGGGGGGGTGGGTGGGTGTGTGGGAGGGAAGGGTGGGTGGGGGGGTGTGTGGGAAGAGGAAGGGTGGGTGGGTGTGGGTTGTGTGGGAAGAGGAAGGGTGTGTGGGAGGGGTGGGTGGGTGTGTGGGAAGGGAGGGTGGGTGGGGTGGGGTGTGGTGGGAGAGGAAGGGGTGGGGTGGGGTGTGTGGGAAGGGAGGGTGGGTGGGGTGTGTGGGAGAGGGGGTGGGTGGGGGGTGTGTGGGAGAGGAAGGGTGGGTGGGTGGGGTGTGTGGGAAGAGGAAGGGTGTGTGGAAGGAGGGTGGGTGTGTGGGAAGAGGAAGGGTGGGTGGGTGTGTGGGAAGAGGAAGGGGGGTGGGTGTGTGGGAAGAGGAGGGTGGGTGGGTGGGTGTGTGGGAAGAGGAAGGGTGGGTGGGTGTGTGGGAAGAGGAAGGGTGGGTGGGTGGGTGTGTGGGAGAGGAAGGGTGGGTGGGTGGGTGTGTGGGAAGAGGAAGGGTGTGTGGGTTGAGGGTGGGTGGGTGTGTGGGAAGAGGAAGGGTGGGTGGGTGGGGTGTGTGGGAAGAGGAAGGTGGGTGGGGTGTGTGGGAAGAGGAGGGTGGGTGGGGTGTGTGGGAAGAGGAGGGTGGGTGGGGTGTGTGGGAGAGGAAGGGTGGGTGGGTGGGTGTGTGGGAAGAGGAAGGGTGGGTGGGTGGGGTGTGTGGGAAGAGGAAGGGTGGGTGGGTGGGTGTGTGGGAAGAGGAAGGGTGGGTGGGGTGTGTGGGAAGAGGAAGGGTGGGTGGGTGGGGTGTGTGGGAAGAGGAAGGGTGGGTGGGTGGGGTGTGTGGGAAGAGGAAGGGTGGGGGGGGTGTGGGAAGAGGATGGGTGGGGGGTGGGGTGTGTGGGAGAGGAAGGGGGGGTGGGTGGGGTGTGTGGGAAGAGGAAGGGGTGGGTGGGTGGGGTTGTGTGGGAGAGGAAGGTGGGGGGGTGGGGTGTGTGGGAGGGGAGGGTGGGTGGGTGGGGTGTGTGGGAGAGGAGGGGGGGTGGGTGGGGTGTGTGGGAAGTGGAAGGGTGGGTGGGTGGGGTGTGTGGGAAGAGGAGGGTGGGTGGGTGGGGGTGTGTGGGTTGTGGAGGGTGGGTGGGGGGGGTGTGTGGGAGTGGAGGGTGGGTGGGTGGGGTGTGTGGGAAGGGAGGGTGGGTGGGGGGGTGTGTGGGAGGAGGGGGGTGGGTGGGTGGGGTGTGTGGGATGAGGAGGGTGGGTGGGGTGTGTGGTTGTGGAAGGGTGGGGGGGGTGTGTGGGAAGAGGAGGGGTGGGGGGGTGGGGTGTGTGGGGAGGGAGGGTGGGGGGGGGGGGGTTGTGGGGGGAAGGGGTGGGTGGGTGGGGGTGTGTGGGAGAGGAAGGGTGGGTGGGGGGTGTGTGGGAGGTGGTGGGGTGGGTGTGGTGGGGTTGTGGGAGGGAGGGTGGGT
This sequence comes from Ascaphus truei, assembly GCF_040206685.1. Classification (NCBI taxonomy): domain Eukaryota; kingdom Metazoa; phylum Chordata; class Amphibia; order Anura; family Ascaphidae; genus Ascaphus; species Ascaphus truei. Next base: position 50,672,013 of record NC_134492.1, read on the forward strand.
GGGTGGGGTTGTGGGAAGAGTAGGGTGGGTGGGTGGGGTTGTGGGAAGAGGTAGGGTGGGTGGGGTGGGGTTGTGGGAAGAGGAAGGGTGGGTGGGTGGGGTTGTGGGAAGAGGAAGGGTGGGTGGGGGGGTTGTGGGAAGAGGAAGGGTGGGTGGGTGGGGTTGTGGGAAGAGGAAGGGTGGGTGGGTGGGGTTGTGGAAGAGGGGGGGTGGGGGGTTGTGGGAGAGAAGGGTGGGTGGGTGGGGGTGTGTGGGAGAGGAAGGGGGGTGGGTGGGGTTGTGGGGAAGAGGAAGGGTGGGTGGGTGGGGTTGTGGGAAGAGGAAGGGTGGTGGGTGGGGTTGTGGGAAGAGGAAGGGTGGGTGGGGTGTGTGGGAAGAGGAAGGGTGGGTGGGTGGGGTGTGTGGGAAGAGGAAGGGTGGGTGGGTGGGGGGTGTGTGGGAGAGGAAGGGTGGGTGGGTGGGGGTGTGGGGAAGAGGAAGGGTGGGTGGGTGGGGGTGTGTGGGAAGAGGAAGGGGTGGGTGGGGGTGTGTGGGAAGAGGAAGGGTGGGTGGGGGGTGTGTGGAAGAGGAAGGGTGGGTGGGTGGGGGGGGTGTGTGGGTGGGGGTGGGTGGGAAGAGGAAGGGTGGGTGGGGTGGGGTGTGTGGAA
>NC_134492.1:50972859-51062859 GCF_040206685.1 Ascaphus truei
AGAACGGATCGATCAGCAACTTAGCTAATCACTTGTCAGTGTGTAGATTGTATTGATGCACATATTGAATGAAAATAAAAATAAAAACGGCAGCTTGATTTGCAGCTTTAAACAATACCAAACATCGCTACAGAAAGTGTTCTTCCCTGTAACAGGGGACTTACCCTGTTCAGAAAACTTGCCACTAATCCAGCAATGTGCTGGTTAATTGACCAGCACCTGGCTGATTAGAGGTGTTAGAAAAAGCCTGCCTTTGAGACAGGAAGAGAGACTCCTTAGCTCACACCTGTGCTGAACTAGGAGACAGAGCAGAGATTCCTGAGTCGCACAATTGGGGAGACTGACCAGAGGAACTGCTGTCTTGAGCTGCAGAAGTACTGGACTGTATGCTAATAGCAAGACAAGGGGACCAGACCTCAAACCCTGGACAGACATTGCTGTAGCACACAAAGGTGCTAACCCAGGAGAGCAGAGAGGACTTCCCCTACAGCTTCAGGAGAACAGATAAGACTTTCTTTTGGAACTGTAATATATCTGTATATATGTTTATATTTTGGGCCTGGTAAATAGCTTAGCTAACCAACCCAGTCAGAGATGGCTGAGCTACATGTGTAGATAGTCTCCAAAGCAGTGGTAGGTTTTTTGTTTGGCTTATTTTCATATATTTTTGCTGTGTTTAAAGCGACAGGCACAATAAAGCCTTGTTTTAATTTCACCTTAAAACAGTCTCCATTGTGTACCTCTGCACATGTTCTCCTACATTCCCATTAACATTTCTAAGAAATAGGAAATGACTGGGCTATATCACATGACAGTTTGTATTCTCTATTCACAGTAGAGAAAGAAAGAGAGAGATAAAAAATTTTTTGTTTGTTTTACAGCCTTACTGTACTGTACCTTTAAATCTCCTACGGCCTTTATTTCCAAATCTTAGCTTCTGGTATTTATACAGTACCCTCAAGCACTACACATTATTGTCATGGTAAACAGTTTCCATCCTGTTATACCCCCAAGATGAACACGTCTTCACACAATGAGTCAGATCTTGTAATATATTGTGCTAGGGCTACGGATTCCCACAGGAATTCCCACTTGCATTGTTCATTGTAGCTATAACTAACACTGCTTCCCCGGCAGCTCGGAGCTTTCACACCCCAGTCAGAACACACAGCACTGTGTTTGCACTATGGAATGAGAATGAACTCGTTTTGTATGACGGTATCTCGCAGGAAAATGACTGGGTCCTTTTGATGTTAAAACTGTATCTCTATTCATTATAATTCTTGCTCTTCTATAAATTGCCTCCATGTTTCTATATCTTTAAGGTTTGCAGGGTGCCAAACTATGGGCAATATCGGTTCAAAAGGATGTCTACCCCAAATGGAAAACTCTAATTACTGTTAGTAATTGATACAGATGTAGCCAGACTTACTGTCCCCAGCGCCACCGATTAACAAGTAAAAGTCTGCGGCGCCTGGATCAGTGTCTGCTGCGATCTCGCTGCGGGGGGTTCGTGCTTCTGAATGGGATCCCCACTGCATTAATCCCTCCGGGCCGCGACCGTCGACGTTACGTCTTGCTACATCTGTCCATCTGATCCTGGTTTCGTGCCAGTTGTACAGCTTGTAGACTTTAGTAAATAACACCCCGCATCCATAACCCTTTGAGTGTCGGAGGACCACAGCCCTCCTGGCACTCGTGGTCATGTGATCGCTCTGTCACTGATGATGGAAGAGGCAGAGGAAGAGGCCTTCTCTTCTGTTTCTCTTCTGGATGGAACATGATCTCCTCTACAAAACTCGAGCAGTAAGATTATGACGTAGGCACTACAGTATGCCACGTGTTCCCTGGAGGGACAGTGCCCATGACGTACAGATGTAGCAGGCGTTATTGCACTTGCTGGCACATTGCTGCAGAACATTAACAGTGGCCAGCCGCGTGCAGAAAGGGGGCTGGGCTAATGCCACCCATGGGAGATCGCCAGCGGGTTACAATAACGTCTACTACATCTGTAGGGCTCCCAAAGGGTTAAAAGTGTTCGGGTTTTGTCAACTTAAATAGGGCATTATTTGCATTGTGCTGCTGATTTGTCCCAAAGGGTTAAAAAACCCGAGAATTTTGGAAACGGTATTTGATAGAAGAATCAGGGCGTGTTCCTGGGCGGTGGGCTTCATCAATAATTGGCACTTCACGTCTTTTAACGGCAAATGTGTCCGAGAAGATTTATGTAACCATTTGTCAAACAGGGAACAGTATCACGTAAAACCCAAAGTAAGTCTTCACTAATTCTAAATCTAGCAAATAATTTACAGCAGCCTCAGATTCACTAAATAATATGAAATGTTCCTTATTTTATCTGTTACTTATTTGACTGCAATTTACCTACTTACTTTAATGTTAAACAGTTTCTTCCCTAAGCAAGTGCCACAGTGGTTTTATTGAAGAGGAATTCGCATGCCTTCCTTCTAACACAAATGACTGATATTGTTCATTCATTTGAAGGGCACCAATTTTACTGGGGATTTGGTTTCAGTTTTACACATTTTCCTGTGTTCTGGTTTTCCACAGTGTTGTGGTGGGAAAATGTGTTTTGTTTTTCGATTTAGTTGAGTGAAAACTCAATTTCTTTGGCTATGGTTTTGGATTTTTACATAATGATATCAAGCACAAAAATATGCAGGAAAAATCTAACATCACATATCAAGCACTGAAAGGGGCACAAAGTCTGGCCCAATCTCCCTCTCTGTGTGAAGTGACAAAAATATGAGTAAATCAAATCTCCCATCACAGTTAGAAATATACTTGGCTTGGCTTCTATGAAACATTATTTCCCCCAAAATCTAGCTTATTAACACATTTCATGCTAGAATATAGATGCTATGTAACCCTGCTCCTCACCTTAGATCTTCACCCCTCTTTATTTTTTTTATATCCTTCATTCCCCCTTTTTGGCTTTTTGTGCCAATTGTGTGATTACAACTAAAACGTATAAAGTACAAAAAACAAAACAAAATAAGTATAAAACCATAAAAACAATTATGAAACTGATTCAGTGGTACATTGAGTATAGTCGTAAACCGGTGAGATTCTAGTAACAATATGCCAACCTAGAATACCTAACACAGGTAACTTAACAGTGTCCCCAACCAACACTGATTCACAGGTATAGTAGCAGAGAATGGTCAGATGCTGGAATGTGTCTGCCAACCTAATACATTATATATACACCTTCTGGTAACCTAGCTAGGACTGATCGCGTGGTATACTAGTAGAGAGTTGCATATACCATTTCACCTCCCATGACTCAACCTACTGAATACCCAATAACTCACCACACAGGAGACCTCGCAGTGTCTGCTTTATAATTCGCTGGTTGTTTCCTCTGCTTTCCGTCTCTCCCTGGATTTGCTTTGCTTGGGGGGAAAATCCATGAGATCTTATCGCCGCAGGAAACAGACACTTGTGGTTTTGCTTCAGTTTTCTTTTCACAATGGGCGCGGAGATCAGAACTCAGTGTGGATTCATCAGAACCGCCTGTAGTCTCAGGTCCCCGATTCGGGGAATCCGACGGTTCCTCTGTTCAGGGAGGCGCGGGGATTTGGGGGAATCTAAACCACAAGCGTTAATTAATTCTGGCACTAGTATCAAATATATTGAAAGTGACTATTTTTAATTAAGCTCCAAATTTCAGCATTTTCTTAAAGAAATTCAGAGAACTATAAATATTTTTAATCACTTAAAAAAAACTTGTATGGTTTACATGGTGAACAAATGCTCTGGAGAGTTTTTACAATCTGTATATAATTTATTTTACTGATAAGACTGTTTGTCAGCTGACATCAACGGGTACAGTACATTCATGTATTCTTTGTAAAATATGTATAATGCCATCCTGACAGACACAAATGTATCAAGTTTCCGCAGATACCCCGACCAGGTATGCCTTAGAACAGTAGTTGAGAACCTTTATTACATACAGTACGCTAATAATAAATCACATTGCCTACCTACAGTATCAGATTATTACTAACAAACCTGTGTGAATGATCCCAGGCAGGATAGTTTCTTGAGCTAGTGGGGAGAACACACTTAATAATCCCCCAAACTGCCCCTCAGTGTGTGCAGGCAGCATGTGGGGTATAGCTGTCACTGCAGGAGCTTCCAAAGCCACGCCCCACAATGCTTTGCCGCTGTGGATGCAAAGTATTATGGGAAGCAACTTTGGATGCTCCTGCTGTAATTGACAGCTATACCACTCACGCTAAGGTGACATTTGGGGTCTTACTAAGTGTGCAGTCCCCACAAAGGCTCAGGACCCCGCTATACTGCCTGGAGTCCGCCATTACATGTTTTGGGAAGCCCTTGTGAGCCGCCTTGCGGACCCCCTGCTGGGAATCACTGCTTTAGAAAATAGTTTCCAGAGAATGAAATGATGATATTGTGTATCACCTATACCCCGGCCAATAGAAGAGGGGCCACGCCAAATTGCCCCAATGTGTGTCGGTGATGCTCAGCGGTTAGGTTACCTTGCCCTCAGGGCGCTGGAATCCATGCAGGCCTGGAACGGTGAGCAATTTACAGATAGAGGGCGCCACAAACGTTTCTTCAACTTTATTGTACAGGGCAATGCCATCCCTATATAGCAACAGGACTGGCTTTCATTTACAGGGTAGCTTCTTGTTGAGGCGAGGACTCACAAATCAGGGTCTCCTGAACCATGAGACTTGTAGGCAGGGTAACTCTTTTTCAAGTCTTCCCCCTGTTGCTAGAAACAGAACCAGAGACTTCCCCCAGTAATTACCCAGCAACTCTTCTACGTCTCCTTAATGAGCCCCTGTAATGAGGAACCCACTTTCTACTGTGGCAGGCGACCGGTTCCTGGATGTGTCTACAGGGCCCTTACACTGGGGTACTTTCCCTAACTAGAAAACAAGAAATACATGTGCTTACTCTTAATTACAGGACTATTAGCCCTGGAGATCCCTCCACACGGGTCCACTTAATGCTGCAGGCCAAGCAATATCCTACATGTGCCGTTTTTTTTAATCGTGTGGATTGTATTGATGCACATATTAAAGGGGGGAGGGGGAAGGCAGCTTGGACTGCTGCTTTAAGATCAGATGATAAGGGACCCTAAAATTATCAACTTTCCCCTTACCCCTGTAACTAGGCAGAATAAGGGAAGGGCGTAACCTTGCTGAGTCATCCTCTGTAGGGGGACCCTGGCCAATCCCATGTCTATATACCTTGCAACATGAAATTAGTTAGTTACTTACATAACGCTAGGATCTGTAAAAGGATCTAATCCCTTAACTCCCTGTGGAGACCAGGAACCTATTAAAGTACTTAGCATACCCTAAAGGTCTGTATACCCATGTATACTGAAAGATATCCCCACATTCCACAATGAAGCCTGCTACACCTGTTCCTGAGCAGCTGATCTCAGTATATTCCGAGAACAGGAATTAAAACATGGGAAACTCAAGTCCTCAAGGGCCACACACCTCAGGTTTTCAGGATATCCCTGCTTCAGCACAGGTGGCTCAATCAGTGGCTCAGTCAATGACTGAATCCTCTGCGCTGAAGCAGGGGTATCCGGAACACCTGAACTGTTGGTTGGGCCTTGAGGACCGGAGTTGGCCAACGCTGGCATATACAGTTGTCAATAAGCACAATTATTAGTGTAGGGTGATTCAATCTTTCTGAAGAAACCCATTACACTGATACTGTAAGTGCTTTGTTTGCTTGGTCCTCTATGACTGACGGACACTCACTAAAGCAGGGGTTTTCAACGCCAGACCTCAAAGGCCACCAACAGGTCAGCTTTTCAGGATATCCCTGCGACAGCACAGGTGGCTAAATCAGTGTCTCAGTCTTCGATTGCACCACCTGTGCTGAAGCAGGGATATTCTGCAAAACCCGACCTGTTTGTGGCCCTTGAAGACTAGAGTGGCCCACCCCTGCATTAACGACATCGTATGGCTAAACAGAACCAGGAGATTTTGTTTTACCAAAGTTTTTTTTTTTTTTTAATATAAAGTGAATAAAAACTTTTTACAGACCCTTACCTATAAAATTCAATGCTGCAGTCAATACTTAATGCTTTACAGATTCTTTATAGCCTCGCAGTCTTTACCAGCAAATTATTTTGGCCTAAAAGATGCAGAACACTAAATTATTCAAGAGCCTGGCTTCAAGAAAGTCATGTTTATTTGACTATGTTTGTAAGTACATCAATAAATGTCTACTGTAAATCTTGGCAGCCGTATTGAACCGCGATGTGGCTCTAATAAATGTTTCAGGGCTAGCTCGGTTATACTAGAAACAAATCTAATACCCATCTGAGAGCGGTCAATAGAAACGTGAATGTCTCGAGCGTTCTGGGCAGAGGTTCAACTCGTCCGCAAACGGCTGATGGGGCACATTGTCTTAAGAAACTAGAATTTCATTAACCGCAAGTCTCCCAAGCTCTATTCGGGATATGCAGTATGGATTGATGGCATCAATTGTGATCCCTTTCCGAAGATAGGAAATATTATGAACGTACGGCGCAACCTTTGGCCGACCTCTCTCAACTCGGAGGGGACGCAGAAAAAAAGCATTTGGCGTTTATCACTGCGTGTATTTCTGGGGCGATGCTTTATTCCTCACAGTTGCAATGCCATTTCTTTGCTGTCTCTTCTGTGACCTAATGGTGGCAGCATGTTTAATAGGTTAGATCAGGGGTTCTCGACACCAGTCCTCAAGCCCCATCAACATTTCAGGGTTAAAGGATATCTCTGCTTCAGCACAGGTGGCTCAATCAGTCCCTGCTTCAGCACAGTTGATTGAGCCACCTGTGCTGAAGCTGGGATATCCATAGAACCTGACCTGTTGGGGCGGGGGGAAGGGCTTGCAGACTAGAGTTGAGCCCCCCTGGGTTAGATGAAGCTAATTGACACCTTTAAAAGGAAAATGACAAGTAGTCATATGAAATGCTTCGAATGGTCTTCACACGCTTTATCTAAGGTCTTTTCTGATAAAAGTCACAAATAAATTCTTCTATTGGTTTTGTTCTACGTCTGAAAAGTAATAACTGTGTGATGCCTTTATTTCTAAAACAGATAAATCTAAGACACTAACATGCTTGAATTCAGCGGACCCAGAGAGAAGCGAAACATATACATTTTTCACAAGATAAAGTAAAATACAGTAGTTACTTTAGGGGCAAATGAGGGCTATGTTTACTACACCGTCTTGTGCTGTTAAAAGGCTTCCGGTGCAGGATGCCCATTCAAGTCAAGGGACTGCATGATGTCTTCATCTGGAAGGTGCCTTATGGCAGAAAACGTCTATGCGATGGCCCGAAACGCGCAAGAGGTTTTATACATCCCGTGCCATGATGTCTACCATGGAATAAAGGATTTTTATTCATTCATCGGTATCTAGCCCCCTTATTTTGCAATTGCTGTGCTCCGTTTTCCACGAGGAATTATTTGCTGTATACCGTCCACGTGATGCACGCCGTGGGATCCACCGGACAGAAAAACTCTCAAACGTGAGTACTCCAGACCATTCACTATGGCTGGGTGTCAATAAGTATGTGTCTTTCTCCAGGGGGACGTGATTATTGTGTTACTGGGTAGTCAGAGATTTCTTTACTGACTTTTACCATTGTACACAGGTTCCCCACACTTTAGGAGTCATTAATTAGACACAGACACATATGTGTACAGAGAGTGGTGGTTATCCCTGCTTGTTCTTATTCAGAAGCTATATCCTAGATCTGTATCTAGAAATACCCCACAGCTTAGCACGGAATTGTAGGAACCCTGTGTCCTAGTATCTTTTGGATACTCCCATATAGTACTACCTATCCTAGCCTATACTGCCTTTGGCCACATAATCCCATATAGTACTACCTATCCTAGCTTATACTGCCCTTAGCCCCACATACTCCCATATATTACTACCTATCCTAGCCTATGCTGCCCTTAGCCACACTTACTCCCATATAGTACTACCTATCCTAGCCTATACAGCCCTTAGCCCCACATACTCCCATATAGTACTACCTATCCTAGCCTATGCTGCCCTTAGCCACACTTACTCCCATATATTACTACCTATCCTAGCCTATACAGCCCTTAGCCCCACATACTCCCATATATTACTACCTATCCTAGCCTATGCTGCCCTTAGCCACACATACTACCATATAGTACTACCTATCCTAGCCAATACTGCCCTTAGCCCCACATACTCCCAGATAGTTACTCACAGCTTATCTTTCCCCTATGTGGTTATGCTACTGTATCTACCATCAAGGCTTCAGCACTTAGCTTTACATTAGATGCAGCTTTATTGATTAGTCTGGGACTGTTTGTTCACTTATTAAGCATAAAATATCACTTCACCCCTCCAATTTTTTAATTACAGCTGTTAAGTCAATACAGTGATATATGTTTTAATATACCTAGTAAACATTACATTTTATACTGTGGTGTGCAACAAGTGAATTCTTTGTTCAGAGCATTTCTCATATGCTCCTGACATTTTTTCTCAGTTGTGTTGCCTAATTCACAGTTTTGCACCCACCATTATCCTTTTAATCACCATTCCTTTTAGTCACCCTGCTGCTTGATCAGTTGATCACCCACCTCCCCCTTCCCCTTTATCAGTTAACTGGTTAATACATTTTTTTTTTTTAAAGTAGGGGCCGGTATACTGTATATTGTATTGCAATATATATACCCTTTATCTTCACTAGAATATACCTGCTAACACGAGCCAGCGGTAATAGCCGTGAACGGCGGGGTGTCTTATCCTGGTGTTTGCTGGCTAAGGCCACATTAGCTATATATCTGATGAGGGCCCTAACAGCCATGTTTTTGCATATAAGTCACTTTGTGGATCTCCGATAAGCACCAAAGAAACTAACGTCCGGTAACAATTTTGATAACGGACATTTGGAGCCCGGAGTTAAAGGCTTCCATGGATCCTGGCCTAAGTTTGGTGTTAATAGGCACCGAACGATGCAGTAAAGTAACGTGTACAACAAGCGACAGAGAAGCCCAATGCTACATCCGATATGATGAAAATACACAGTAAAATACTTATATATTCTCTTGAAAAAGGGTCATTAAATTCAACCCTTTGGCCACAACATCGTAAGCCTGTGAGCCACGTCAAGGCAGACCCAGTTTGCAGGTCCTAACTAAAGTAATGAGTACAATGTTACAGAACACAGAGAGCTGACTCTAGAATGTGAACCAGATTCACAGGCTACTTAGCGACTGTTTCAACCTCTAAAGCTGCTCTGTGTGGTTTGCGCAATACAGTAGATACGGAAGCACATCGATACAACTAATGCACAGACTTTTCATTTTGTAATTTATCAATTTACAATCAATTGGCATTAGATCTTAAAACTGAGAAAAAGTTCAAACCACTGTTAAAATCACTTTTATTTATAGTTTTATTGCAGACATTATTGCATGCTTTACCGAATTATTATATCAATACATCAGTCCACGGTAAATCAAATTGCCAGTAATGCTAGAACAGAAGCGATAAAAATAATGCAATCTTCACAACAAATCCCGATATGAAAATGACAAAAGGTTTTGATTTTAAACATTTTATATGGAAATTAGAAAGAAACTGAGTACATAGTAGCAGTAGAATATATTCAGGAGAGCTATCTCTTATTCATGCTTTTATGGCTTGATTTATGCATAGGTAAAACCATTTTCTTTGGTCCATTAAATAGGCCAATCCTTATTGCCCTTAAGCATTTTACTGAGCAATTACCTTTTAGTAATTTCCTATCCATTATTTCTGAAATACAACTTTAAAAAAAAATAATAGAATCATCCCTAAACAATGTGGACATCGTCCTGTTCTTCTGCGTTCTGCACATTCCCTCTCTGCAGAAATCAATCATATTTGTTGTAGTTTCTATGTCGAGGGCACTTTAAAGGGGGAAATTGGTTTTTATAAGATGCTAATTAAAGCTTGTTTTATACACATTATCCTTTAAAGCAGAGAACAAATGTTAAAGAATTAAATACAAATGGGGATGTCACAACTCAAGTTAGCAATTTGGCATTTTATTAGTAAAAAAAAAAACCCCTCCACATTTTTCAAATATAATAATTGTTGAAAAAAAAAAGGATGTCCCGAGCGCTACCAACCCGTGGGATAAGAGCGCTGCAAAGGCCTGGAGTGACCGGCAGAGGCTGGACGCAGGAAGGAAACGCCTGACGCTGGCGGAGGGTGTTTTCTACAGCTTGCGCTAGAGCAGGGGCCCCAGAGAAAGTAAGTAAGTTAGTGCTACCTCCCAAGAAAATAGCGGAGTCAGACTGCATTTTAAGACCTACCTTAAAGATATAATTTGGGAGCGGACAAGAAGTGGGGGATGGTGGCCGCCTGAAGACAGAGGTCCGCCGACCCGCGCCTAAATAGACCACCAAATACATTAATAAAGTCATAGGAATTGAAACATAAAAATGCATATGAAAACACAGTAAGAAAAAAGCCCAAAAAGATGCCACCAAAATACGCCAAGAAAACAACCACACAAGATGTTTCCAAGTACTTCTCGAAAACCAACATTTGAGGTGAGAGCCATGAGGAAGGTGGCTCCCCGAGCAGATGCCAGGGGTCGCCATCGGGGCTAACCCAAGGAAACGAGGAGACAAGGAGAACTAAATCGGACTTGGAAGCACTATTCATACATAAAACAGCATAACCATACAGTGAGAAATTCAAAGAGACGTAACAGCTCTTAAACAAGAAATGGCGCCACTAGGGTCTGGAATGGAGAATCTAGAAACTAAAATGGCGGACACCATCCAAAGACATTCCAACCTATAGGAAGAGGTTTTAAAGATTTCTCCCAGTTCAAAGATAATATAGAAGACCAAGAGAACAGAGAAAGACGCCAAAATCTAAGAATCAGGAACATCCCTGAATCAGTCCCATTGGAAAACTTATATACGCAGGTTGTTGAAGACCCTGGTCCCAGACCTCAAAAAGGAGGTACTAATGATGGACAGGGCCCATGGAGCCTTAGCCATGCACAGCAACATCCCGAACAGAAACAGGGATGTAATAATACGAATGCAATATTTTACAAAAAAGGATGGCACATATTTACTAAGTGATGCTATGTCCTAAGACGGGTGCGCAAAGTGGGGGGCACGAGATTTGCTGGGGTGGGTGCGGAGTTTACGGAGGCACCACACACTTCCCGAAGGCATTTAAATTAATGCTGGCCTCTGTAAACTTCTTCTTACTTTTGCTCAGACGCTCTTGGTGATGTGTCGCCATGGCAATGCTGCATCAAATGGCACTACGGGGTCATGTGACATTGCGTTGCCGTGGCAACGTGATATCATGATGCCAGGACATCAGAACCAAGGTAAGCAGGGGGGGGGGGGGGGGGGCACGAGGAGAGGGGGACAGACGGGAGGGGGCGCAGGGAAAAAAGGATTGCGCTCCCCTGTCCTAAGACTCCTTCTGATGCTGGAAGACTATTGGTCCCGTATTCACAGAAGGGTGTTAAGCTTTGGTATTTCTAAATCCAAGCACGCTTTAGTGAATATGCACCTTCTGGCACCAGAATGTGTCTCATGGGGTAGCGCTGCTTAGTAAATATTGGCCATGATGCATCAGCCTTTAATTAATTATTTTTTTTAACTTTTTCAAGCTTGGCACCTATTTGTTCAGTATTGAATTAATTACATTTATATTTCATAAAGCTAGCTCAGTCTGCCCTCTCCTCCTTCCTTCCTGGATAGCTCAGTTGGTTACCTCCGCCCAACCTCCATTCAACCTCTGCCCAACCTCCATTCAACCTCTGCCCAACCTTCCGCCCAACCTCTGCCCAACCTCCATTCAACCTCTGCCCAACCTTCCGCCCAACCTTCCGTCCAACCTCTGCCCAACCCTCCGCCCAACCTCTGCCCAACCTCCATTCAACCTCTGCCCAACCTTCTGCCCAACCTCTGCCCAACCTTCCGCCCAACCTCTGCCCAATCTCTGCCCAACCTTCCTGCTTCGAAAGCCAATCAGGCGCCATCGCTCAGAAAGGTCCATTGACTTCTTTAGGGTCTTTCCATGTTATACAGTAGTAACAATTATTTTATTATACTGTATGCTACAGTAAGAGTCTCTCTTTTTCAGCATCCTATTTTTGTATGCCAAAAGTATTTGAAACAATCCCTAAATTGTGATAGTATGTGGGTAAGTGGCTTCCGTTCTCCCAGTTAACAAATTGTTTTCTTCAATTTTCTGCCAACCTCTTGTACACAGCGAGTCAAATACCTGCCAGAGATTTTGAAAAAGTTGCTCAAAGGTAATTTCATCAATAAGATGCAGTTATAGACTGCGTGATGGGATTTCAACATTCAAACACATTATGCATGAGCTCCAGACAGCGGGGAATATGAGAAAAAATACATAATCCTCTTAAGTGGAAACCTATCTGACACATTTCCCAACATGCTGTCGGTACTGTCATTTCGCAACGTTGAAAGGGTATTTTCACACATGCTCATGGAAAGGAAATGTGGAATGATAACTGCTGCAGGTTTTGTAAAGGAATTCATGATGAGGAAAGAGCTTACACTTTGATCTGGGTTATACTCGCGAGCACACAGGGCTTGGAATAGCAGGGAGCATTTTACCGGCGGCAGACGGATGGCGTTTAGCCCACCTAGTCTGCCCGTTTACTTTATCGCTGAGATAAAACCCTCAGCCCGGTTTTGTTTTGTTTTTTCACTACTTGCAATTAGTTGGTGTCTTTTCGGAGAAGTTTTTTTTATTTTATTATTATATTCATATCTTTCGACCTTGCAGAGAGGTTACTTAGGGGGTTGTTCAATAAAGTATGTTATGGGGGCGTTAACCCATAATGGAATATAGTAAATCTGTCCCTTTTGTTAAATATTGCTTGTCTTCCCCTTCCCCCCCCCCCGTCTTTGCATTGTTCTACTGGTCCCTTCAGGTCTGAAGGGGTTAAAAAAAAGCTTGTTTTTACTTCTTTTGTTGTACTCATATCTACTAGCACTGCAGCTACATTAATTAAAACCATTTTAGCGAACATGTTCTGTATATTTTGTTGTTTACACATTTGTGTAATGCCCGAGTACCAGTATTTATGTCCTGTGGACTCTTGTCTCCTGCTTTCTTCGTACTCTTCATGTAATTGCATAGCCAAAACAAAACAAGAAAAAAAGGGCGCATTTGAAGCATATACAGTATATAGGATTTATGTGTGTGAATTCAATGATACATTTGCAATTGACAATAAAAAAACAAAAACTTTGCCTGTGAGTCTGTTCAGCTGTGTAGCCCAATAGTAGTAGCACAGTGTGCAAATAAGCTACTAAGTGCTATTATACTTTGCATTAGCATTTAGTATTCCTTTGCTGTACCTACCTACCTCCCATCCCGCTCCCCTTACAGTGGCTTCTTTTTAATTTATTTTATCCATATATATTGTATATTTGTCACTTGTCTTTCGGCGTTATTTTTTGGTCATTATTAAAAGTTTTTTGTTTTAGTATTTTAACTGTGGATGTCTTTGCCACATGTGTTGGCTACTAGATATTAAACCATGGGGGTATATGGTCCTCTCATTTGGACAATACCCTACTATCCTGGACATACTAGCCTTCTAGTGGATATTATATACTTATGTACTTATTTACATTCTAATTGGGACTTATTAGTACCTCCTGTGGATATTATATCTATATATATATAATTATGATCACTACCTTGAGTGCAACGAATAGGGGACGGCTGTGACTTTGTCACTTTCTTTGTGGTTTCTCAAACCACCAGAATAGACAGGAAGGTTATACAATGGTTTTAAGTTCCCTGAACAGTCGATGGATGACAGTAGAGTTAGAATTGACAGCCGTTTGTAGAACTGACAAAATAATTTCTGATAATAAGCTTCAGTTCCTTATATGTTCATAAGGAGATATTGTATGACATCAGAGTTAAGATTTAACAGCAGATGTAAATATCATGTTAGTACATAATACTTAAAGTTAAGATGACTGACTGGGTAGTTTTGTTTGGATACATATCCAGCAGTTTTAGCAGGTTAAGCTGACAGACGTGTTAAGACCAGGAGCGATGAGGATCAGGATTTAACATCACGATACCAAGATCCAATAGAAGGATTCCACTTCAAGAAAAAATATGCAACCATCTTTAACAATATACAGTACCAACCTATTTGGATGTCGTTGCTATTTTGTACTATTTTTTGTATGTGAGTATTGATCTGCAAAATAAACAGGGGTTTTTTTGTGTCGAAAGACCGGAATGCTGTTATGCTGGAGTAAGTTATAGAAAAGACAAAGGGTATTTAACAATTTACCTCCTGTAACAAATCCCCAAGAGCAAAACATAGAAATTGATGGCAGATAAGGACCACTTGGTTCATCTAGTCATCCGACTTTCCTACCTGCAAAACCTCCCACTGTATGAGATCCCTGACTTTCTTTCATATATAGGTTACTCTTGTGTCTATCCCGAGCAGTTTTGAATTTACTAAAGAAGCCTCCACCACTTCATCTGGGATCATGATCCATGGAACGAAGTGACAAAACAAGTCAACATGAAACAACTGGCCCCTGTTCTTAGAGCAATGCTCACATTTGCTCTGCTTGATACTTATACATTAAATACAGATGGGACATGTGTCGCGGACATTCGGATTTCCTGTGAATGTGGTGTTTCTCTTCAGCCATGGATATTCGCGGCTCAGTTTCCAATCGGCCCGTTCGCCTCCCTTTTGTCTATCTTTAAAATATTTGGGCATAAATGTCCCCCATATTTGAATGGACTGTATAAACTTTACCCACGGATGTTATGCCATTCACAGAAAGGGAAGGTGAAGCAAAAATGACGACGGTTTTAGGAGCATCATTTTTTACTGTCTGATCCGCCTTCGAAAATCCGTCCGTGAATTGAATGTTGTACAAAATAGCTCAAAGAATTTGCGTCTCGCATTGTAACACATTCGCCCACCTCTACTTCTTGTCCTAGCCAAGGACTTCTCAACTCCAGTCCTCAGGACCCCCCAACATGTCAGTTTTTAAGGATATCCCTGCTTCAGCACAGGGAGTGCAGTCGAAAACTGAGCCCCTGATTGAGCCACCTGTGCTGAAGCTGGGATATCCCCCAAAACCTGGCCTGTTGCGGGCTCTTGAGGACTGGAGTTGAAAACAACTGTCGTGAGCCATTTCTAATCCATTCAACCACTATAGGATCAACTGCACAAGTCATACCCCATGCTTTACATGCCGAAGTAGCATACAGTATTACTTTCAGAAAACCCAACATATGCCATTATACAGCAGAAAAGCCCACAGTTTCCATAGGATTTAACAGTAGTATTGGTGCAGAATAAATACACACATATTCCATCATAAGGCCCCAGAGAGGTTAATGAAACATGGTACAATTGTAAGATGTATGTATGTATGTATGTATGCCTTTATTTATATAGTGCCATTAATGTACATAGCGCTTCACAGTAGTAATACACGTGACAATCATATAAATAACAAATAATACAAATAACCGATCATGGAAATAAGTGCTTCAGACATAAAAGTAAAATTTCGGAAGAGGAGTCCCTGCTCCGAAGAGCTTACAATCTAATTGGTAGGTAGGAAGAACGTACAGAGACAGTAGGATGGAATTTTGGTAAGTGCGTCTGCATGGGACCAAGCTTTATGTATCATGTGTATATTATTAGCCACTGTGCTACTCATATGCTTTGTTAAGCAAATGTGTCTTAAGGTGGGTCTTAAAGGTGGATAGTGAGGGTACTAGACGGGTATTGAGGGGAAGGGCATTCCAGAGGTGTGGTGCGCTCAGTTAGAAAGGTTTAAGGCGGGAGAGGGCTTTAGATACAAAGGGGGAAGAGAGAAGACATCCTTGAGCAGAACGCAAGAGTTGGGATGGTGCATTGCGAGAAATTAGGGCTATGTAAGGAGGAGCAGAAGAGTGTAAACCTTTAAAAGTGAGGAGCAGAATTGAGTGTGTTATACAGGATTTGAAAGGAAGCCAGGAGAGGGATTTGAGCAGGACAGATTTCGGTAAAAGTAGAGTTAGATTCACTAGATAAGTCACAGGTATCTATTGTTTCCTATTGACCTACAGTACAACCATTGTCATTCGGTCATTGAAATGAAACACAAAATGCAAGTTCTGTTATATAGAACTTGTAAGTAACTTGATTGAAAATATTAATTTGCTCTCACTTTCCACATGGTTTCCATGAGTGGTCTCTCCCAATTACTGGGATATAAGTACTAATGCTGTTGGTGAGGCTTCCGTATTTTCCTTCAGTTCCACTTCCATGCAGGGATTATTATAATTCAGAGGGTCGGTTTTTGAGTTCTAGAACATTCCCTAGATCAGGGAAGCTCAACTCCAGTCATCAAGCCCCCCAACAGGTCAGGCTGTCAGGATATCCCAGTTTCAACACAGGTGGCAAAATCAGAGGCTCAGCCAAAGACTGAAGCAGGGACTGATTGAGCCACCTGTGCTGAAGCAGGGACTGATTGAGCCACCTGTGCTGAAGCTTGGATATCCTGAAAACCTGACCTGTTGTTGGGGGCTTGAGATATGGAGTTGATCTCCCCTGCCGTAGACAAACAAATGTATGTATATTTGAGATGTGCACTTGTGTCCCAGGTTTTGATTCTAAACATTGTTTCATGATTTGGTTCTTGTTTTGGCTCCAGGGAAAATGTGAATCTGAAGAAAAAAAATCCTACCGTCAATTGATCTGGAGCTTTCTATTCAACTATTTACTGTATATCAGTTACAATATATTTAGCATAAATAATGATAATTAATAAATAATATTTTTTTACGTGCTGACTGGTTTGTATACACTGATAGAGACAGGTCAGATGGTTCTATCTTTTTCTCTACGCCTACTGTGTATAAAAAAAACTTACAATTATAAGATATAAGTGTGTTAAAACATGAGTATATATTCTGAGATGGAAGGAGACAGGTAAGATGATGGTACATCTCTGATCACCTACTGCGTCATGTGACATCACGTTGCCATAGCAACGCCACGTCATATGACACCGTGAAGTCGACACTGCAGGAGGCGGCCTGCTGTGGAGAAGGTAAGAGGACATACACACACACACAACACCCACACACCCACATACCTACAACTCTGCCGGACCGCAGGCCCCGCGCTCCCTCCTTTTCCTACTCCTGTTGGTGCCGAGATCCAACTTTCAAACGGGGGGCGGGGGGACTATCTGAATATATCAATTTAAACTGATATCTGCAGTTCCCTAATTAAACGTACCAAAACCTGAAAAACTTCCATTTATGACAACCCTCTGTTGTCTGTCCTTCAACTAGGTTTCAATCCAGGTGCAAATATTTTTTACTGAGTCCAAGTTGCTTTATCTTGAACGCTAACCTCCTGTGTGGAACCGTATCAAAAGTCTTTGCAAAATCTAAGTCAGCTGCATTACCCTGGTCTAAATTCCTACTTCTCAAAGAAACTAATAAGGTTAGTTTGTCATGATCTATCCTTCATAAATCCATGCTGACTATTACTAATATTTTTGTTTTCCATTAGGTATTCCTGAATATTATCCCATATTAAACCATCAAGTAACTTCCCCTCTATTGATGTCAGGCTTACAGGTCTGTAATTCCCCGGTTGTGATCTAGTTCCCTTTTTAGATATACAGTAGGCACCACATCGGCTTTATACCAATCTTGTGGTACTGAGCCTGTGGAAATGGAGTCCTTGAATATTAAATGTAATGGTTTGGCAATTACTGAACTCCTTGAGAACTCTTGGATGTATGCCATCGGGGCCAGGTGCATTATTTACTTTAATTTTATCAAGCTGCTTATGGACTTCTTCCTCAGTTAACCAATTGTTCATTAGTATGGAGGTTGTAGCTTCCTCCTGCGGCACTACTATTGAACTTTATTCTTCCCTGGTAAACAGAGGCAAATAATTTGTTTAATACCTCTGCTTTTTCCTTATCTCCAATAATCTGCCTGCCCATCTCACACTGAAAGGGTCCTATATTTTGCTTTCTAATGTTTTTGTTATTAATGTACTTAAATAACTTTTTAGGGTTGATCTTACTTTCTATTGCAATCCTTTTTTCATTATCCATTTTTGCTAATCTGATTGCCCTTTTTCACCTTTTGTTACATTCCGTATTATTTTGATATGATGACTCTGTCCCTTCTGTCTTCAATAATCTAAACGCCTTACTTACAGTAAATGTAAGTTAATAAGTGCAAATATACTATACAATAAAGTGTGCAATCATCTATATACTAAAGGGTGTGCTAGAAATATTACCAATGAACCACATAATAGAAGTACTAGGTGGGAGTTTAATAAAAAGTCCATTGAGGAAATGTGTCAATTTATTTTTTCCCTAGTAGAAACACACATGCCAGAAAGAGACTTGGATCCAAATTGAGCATCAATGGAAATATTGCAGCTGTATATAATAAGGTACACGTAATGGAATTACAAAAGTGCGTGAAATAAAAAATAAAAATATTCATTTCACAAGTAACCAAATATACATGTATCCTAAGATCAAATAAAATATATTTGCGGTACATACAGTACTGCCCTTTAAACAGCTGCACTGTGTATTTATAACCTGATTAGATGCTTCTCTGTCATTTTCTCTTGATAACATAATAACTAAATGAAACCTTAATGTACTCAAACACCAAGAGTAATTTAGATGTTGTCATGCAGTTTTGCCTCCCTTCATATTTGCATGATTACTGTAGAAGTAAAAATATAAAGAAGTGCTATATACAGATGCAGCAATGAGTATTAGTTTGAATGAGACTGCCAGGGACCCCCGCTGTGTTAATCCGATGGGCCTTGAGTCTGTCTGCAGAAATGTCACAGAAATGTTGCAGCATTACTGGGAGATTGCCCCAGATTTTTCAAAGGCAAGTGTTCGTATACTTGTGGCTGCATCTGTATGCTTGTATAGACGTGTGTATGAGAGAGTGAGAGAGAGAGAGTGAGAGAGAGAGAGTGAGAGAGATAGAGTGAGAGAGAGAGAGAGAGAGTGTGTATGAGTGAGAGAGAGAGCGATATACACACACACACGCACACGTATATACAGTACACATTACGGCATCTAGGAGAAAAAATATAATTACTTATAAATCCGTGTTTTATGTTAACAAGTTTAAAAAGTTTACAAAAGAAAGATGAGCATTTACACACATACAAGCTTGAAAAGATTCAATGGGATATTGTTGTATTTAGTGAAGTAAGAAGAAAAGACGAAGGCTTCATTGAGCTCAAAAGCGGACACCTATTCTGTTACAGAGATACAGATAATGGAAGAATCATTGGAGGAGGCTTCATTGTTTACAAGAGCATTAAAGAGAAGTCAGAATCATAATTCCGTTGATAAAGAGATACAGGTTTCGAATGATCCAGGTGTAGTTCCAACATTAAGGCCAGGTCCCCGCTGGCTACGAGGGGCGGCCGCCATGCTGCATGCTCACTTTCTCCAGCCTGCAAGAAAATTGAGAGGGAACTAGCGACGGAGCGCTAGGCCACGCCCCCAGCAGTTCAGCCAATGAGAGCGAACCTGCCGGGTGACGTCACGGCCGTGCCCCCGTCACTCCCCTGTCACACCCCCCTCCTGTTTTCCCCCACAGCTCTCTGCAGACCGGGGACTCGTCTGCACACTCTGCGTGCAGTGCTGGCACTGGGGCCGCAGCCTTAGTCACACCGACAATGAAGTGGAAGACTTCTAGCATGAGACCAACCAACGTAGGAACAAAGGAAATTGTCCCCTCAAGATCGTTATGGGGGATTTCAATGCAAAGATTGGTGACCATCAGAAAGACTAAACACAGGTTGGTAGGTATGGTTATGGTAACGGGAATGAACGTGGGGACAGATTGAAAGAATTTGCAAAATGTGAAAAACTTCTGCTTCATGAATTCATTCTTCAAGAAAAGACAAATAGAAGATGGGCAGGGAATGGACCCAAAGGTGTCAGAAATGAAACTGACTACCATATATCCTATCCAACAATAAACCTTTCATTAAAGACTGCACAGTCTTCAACCATTTTGACACAAGGACTGATTTGCTTGCTGCAAATATCATATTAATGCGAAGGTGGAATGAAGAAAACTGATTAAAAAGAAGACAAAAACAATCAACATCAGGAACTTCTTCAATAGCCGCAGAGAATTTTAACTAGAGCGGAGAAATCGCTTTAGCGCGCTCAAAATGCATGGTGCACTTTAACAAACAGTTATCAAAAACTTCTGAAGATTGTAGTTGAAAATGCAGAAATGAGTGGAGTAAACCATGAGAAAAAACAGGATAAGAAACCATCAGATGAGACAAAGCAATTACTGAGGAAACAACAAGAAATGAAGTGATCCCAAGACACAAGAACCGGAATTTTATATACCGAGCTGTGCGAGACAATCCACAAGTGTATAACTGAAGATACAAGAACGTGTAACTGTGATATGGTGGAAGAAGACTATGGAGGTGATGTATTATAGCAAATTTGGAGCAAAATTTATGCAAATTACATAATTTTCATCCTGCACCTCATTGCGTCAATATATCAGGTCTTTGCTCCAAATTTTGTGCCATTTACGTCGACTTGTGATTCGGGGAGAATGAGTTGGAGGAGTTGAAGGGAGTTAAATGGTGCACAGATTAAAATGAGATGTATTACATTCTGCATCTCTCTGTCCCAGCTTGCACCTTGGGGAGAGTCAGTAGGAGGAATTGGGGAGAGTTACATGGGGCACAGATTATAATGAGATGTATCACATTCTGCGTCTCTGCCCCAGCTTGCACCTTGGGGAGAGTCAGTAGGAGGAGTTGGGGAGAGTTACATGGGGCACAGATTATAATGAGATGCAGCAAACTCTGTTAATGAGGTTAAAATATAGCTGTACATGGAGAAAGACACCTGCTCTCAATGTCCTCTAGATAGGTGTATGTGGCTACATAAAATGCAAAGAAAAAGGATTAAAGAATGCAATTATATAGTGACACTTTTATTGTATATTTGGGATACTTGGGCTGTAAAAGTGAGATTGTCTATGTCCCCATCTCCAATGACTCCCGTACTGTATATGTCAACATTCAGATTTTTCACTGGGCCAACAAGATGTATGTTAGCACTTTTGGAAGATGAATAGATTAGTCAGATTAAACGATTTATTCCATAATGGAAAAATACAAACAGTCAAAACGATAAAAGAGAAATATCATGCTCCCTACACAGAGCCTTGGAAATATATACGCAAATCAAACACTTCTTACAGTTTCAGAGTAAAATTGCAGGAACAAGTAGGGAGCTTATAACATATGTAGTCATTGGTGAATATTGCATTGTGAGAAAAGGGAGGAATTCTTTCATTTATATCTTATCGTCACCATCTTCTGCAGAAACTTAATGATAATATATGATTAAATGGAAAAAAGAGTTGCGGTGAACCTTAGAGATGGAAGACTGGGAACATATCTGGCTAAAAGTTAAAGGATCCTCAAGATTTTCTACAATAAAAGAAAATAGCTATAAAATATTATTATGATGGTATGTTACACCAGCAAGACAAACATATATACAACTAATCAGATAGGTGTTGGAGGCAATGCAATCAGGTTGGATCTATGGGACACATATAGTGTTCATACAAACATTCTGGAAAAATATGTGTCATGGAACAAGAACCACATTTCTGTTTCACCCCCCCCCTTCCTTTGCAGTTTCTGCCTGTCAGTTTCTCATTTCCAGCTGCATGTGTTTTGCTCTGTGCACACACACAGTGCCAGTGTGATAGACACAGTGTTGCAATCCCTGTCTCTGCATTATGCCTGTGAGTTGCTACAGCAACCTCAGCCTTTCTGTCAGAATGGGTTAGTCTGCCCTCTCCCCCTCTGCTTTGCGTACAGATTGTCTGTTCACAGGCTATCTTGCTACTCAGCATACACTGGGGCTTCCTTTTCCACCTCCAACACTGGCTGAGTGAGTACCCCTCCTGTAATTGCTCTAGTGACAGGGCCTTATCCTTTTTACCTGCTTCTAACTACAAATCACTACAACACACCAGCCACAAGTGCCTGTATTTACTGCTGCTTTTCCAATAAAGTGAAGGAAATATTAGAGGACTTGGAGTGATTTGGAAAGGGGGCTGAGTTGAACCTATCTGGGCTAATCATCCTACACATGACCCTGGCCTTTCAAACAGCAAGCAGCTTACACTGCACAAGCCTACAACCTCAGTCAAGGCACCAGCACTGCAGTCAGACTGCAATATACACAGAAATTTGATTGTCTTTTCTCTGTTTGAGCACAGCCCCATAGTGAGGAGCTAACATCTAACCTACCCTTGCGCACGTCCCCACGGCCAGCGCCACCAAGGGCCACGCCAGCGAACACCCGCCAGGACACGGGTCAGAGCCACCGGACACCTGTGAGTACAGCTACTCCTACGCTGAACACTGCAGGACACCGATCGGCATCATCTGAGACAGGCGCCCATCGCTGACACAGGTAAAAGACCGCACGCCACACGCACTGGCTAAAGGCCTACAGACACCTTCAGCATGGCAGAACTCAGAGCCTCATCTGATATCACACAGCAGAGTGATCACTCAGACACAGAGACCGCTGCGCAACTGCAACAGGCGCAGGCAGACGCAAGGCCTAAACGGACAGTCACACTGACACAAAAGGCCCGCGAAAAATATGAGACTGACATTGAAGCGCACCGCGCTAAATTAGAGTTGGCCTGGGAAACAACCACACTTGGGATATGCAATGTCGCCGGCGCTGGTAACTATGTACAACAGCTCGAGCAGGCAATAACTCAATTGAAGATAGATCACTCGCGCTACCAAGCACTGTCACAGGCATATTTCACCTATCTAACAAGAACTAACACGGAAGATAGCCTGCGAGAAAGCGACCTGCAAAAGGCGATCGACCTAGAACGTGATGGCATCGTGCAGACCGCCATCACGGACGCCTAAAGCGAGAGAAAAGAGCTCCTCCTGGAGACCGCGTCACATTGCTCTAGCACATCCAGACACTCGTCAAGGTCAGCAAGATCAGCGCAATCTAACGCATCCAGCGCAAGCACAAACGCTACCAAGGAGCGAGCTGCCGCAGAGGCTGCACATGCCAGGGCCGAATATAGTCGGAGAGAGCAGGAAGAGCGCGCATAGAAGAGGAGGAGCAGACAGCCGCTGCTAATGCCGCCGCCGCTACCGCCACTGCTGCCGCCGCTAATGCCGCCGCCGCCACCGCTGCTACTGCCGCAGCCACTACGCGTAGGAAAGTCGAATTTGATGCGGAACTAGAGGCACTTAATCAAGAGAACGAAGCTGCCGCCGCTATAGCCCAAGCTGAAGTCCTAGAAGCAGCCGTGCAACAGGACGGCGGGGAGCAACCGTACAGATGGATAACCTCAGAGGATCCAATCCAACGCACTGAAGACTACGTAAGGAGCCTCTTCAGTGTAAACACCAGCGCACCATCTCAACACGGAGGGAGTGACTCCACAGACACCGAAGACTTGCTAGGTCCACGAGGAGAAGACGCTGTTCCTTCAATGGTACATGCTGCCTGGGACCGCCACAGCCGCAACAGTGATCCACACGCCAGCGCGCACACGGATGCACTACAACAGGCTCGCAATCCAGGTACACCCACACGGAAAACACAGCCCCTCAGATCGGCCAGCAGTCATCACGCGTCCACGCCAAGAAAGAGGCGACCGCATGGACCCTCCCAGCAACTACCTCAGCACGGGACCAACACGCCGATGCCTCAGGCCTGACAGACATAGCCAAGTATATGATCCGGCGTGACCTGGTGCAAATAGGACTCATCAACTTTGACGACCGTCCTGAGAACTACCGGACGTGGAAGTTCACATTCAAGGACGCAATCAAGAGCCTGGGCTTCTCAGCAAGGGAAGAGCTCAACCTGCTATTCAAATGGCTGGGAAACGAATCCTGGGAGCACGCGACGAGGCTTCGGACGGCAAACGCGAACCACCCCCAAATAGGTCTTGACCTAGTGTGGGAAAGGCCAGAAGAGTGCTACGGTAGCCCCGAAGCAGTCAAGGATTTGCTCTTCAAAAGAGTCGACAGCTTTCCCAAGATCACAACTAAAGACTACTCGAAGCTACGAGAGCCCGGGGACCTGCTGCAAGAGCTGGAGTTTGCAAGGAAAGACCATTCCTTAACAGGTCTCAACGTCTTGGACTCAGCTCGTGGAGTCAGACCTATCTTGGAGAAGCTACCCTACAACCTCCAGGAAAGATGGATTTCACAAGGCTCCAAGTACAAAAGGGAGAAGCAAGTCGCCTTCCCCCCATTCTCATTCTTCTTGAGCTTCATCCGCAAAGTGGCAAGGACAAGGAACGATCCCAGTTTCATC
This sequence comes from Ascaphus truei, assembly GCF_040206685.1. Lineage (NCBI taxonomy): Eukaryota > Metazoa > Chordata > Amphibia > Anura > Ascaphidae > Ascaphus > Ascaphus truei. Next base: position 50,997,348 of record NC_134492.1, read on the forward strand.
TTGGGTGCGCAAACCACACACAGTGCCAGCAGCCTGAGGAATGAGAGACCAGTGGCGAGTTACGGTAACACTCAAACACCCATCTCGGTCCACAGGATGGACGTGCCTCCCACGACCCAAACTACTCCCGATCAGTCGGTCGCCGGAGACGAGGAACCAAGGGACCCAAACAGGGAATGTCCCATACACAAGAAGCCATACCCACTTAACAAGTGCTTTGGGTTCAGGATGAAGTCCCTAGAGGAACGCAAGAGGTTACTTGGAGAATTCATAGTTTGCTTCAGGTGCTGCGGTTCCACGACTCACCTAGCCAGAGACTGTAAAGAAGAAATCAAATGTACAGTGTGCAAAAGTGACGAGCACGTAACATCTTTACATCCAGAGGCGCTGACACTCCACCAACTCAACAACCCATCCTCCGTAGCGGAGCATGGCGGGGAGGAAGGAGAAGGAGAACCAACATCCGTCACATCTCAGCGCACCGAGGTTTGCGGAAAAGAAAGCGACAAAATGTCCTGCTCCAAAATATGCCTTGTTGCAGTGCACCCCCAGGGACAACCTGAGAAGGCTATTCGGATATATGCAATCCTCGACGACAAAAGCAACAGATCATTGGCAAGATGGAGTTCTTCAACTTATTCAACTTACAAAACAATGCCTCACCCTACACCCTCAGAACCTGTGCAGGGTCAACTGAGACAACAGGGAGAAGAGCAAGCGGTTACGTGATACGTTCAGTGGATAACAGAGTGAAGATAGATCTCCCCACACTCATCGAGTGCAACCACATGGCCACAAACAGGGACGAGATTCCCACACCAGACGTGGCATGCCATTACCCGCACCTCAGAGGAATAGCCAACTACATCCTGCCGGTAGAACAAGGCGCCAAGATCTTGCTGCTGCTCGGTAGGGACATCATGAGGGTACATAAAGTCCGTAAACAGCATAATGGACCCCACAATGCGCCATACACCCAAAGACTTGACCTAGGATGGGTGATAGTGGGCATCGCGTGCACTGACAAAGAGCACGGACAAGACTATGTTGACGCCCGCAGAACGGTGGTAACAGAATGTGGACACACATCTCTCTCTGAACCATGTCTTGGCCATCTCCAAGTGACAGAAGGGCCAAGTGAAGAGAAAAGACAAGGTCATACCCCTGAGATCAACAAAAACATCCTCACATCAGGGGGATGTGACAATGGCCTAGGATGCTCAGCAGTCCAGACAGCTAAGGATGATGAGTCGATTCCACCAAAGGAAGAAAGTAACCTCCCAAAGGTGACCGACAAAGGGATCGTCCAAAAGGCAATAAACAATCAGACAGTCCTCCTGAGAGCAATGACACGGCTGAGACGTACAGCCATTCCTCTCCGCAGAATCCCAAATGGCAAAGCAGCCAGCTGCCATGGCTGGCATAGCCGCAAAAGATTGCGCCCTGCAGGTGAAGCCACAGTGGCAAAAAGACTGTCCTCTCGAATGCCAAAAAAGAGACAGTTGCAGAGAGATTTTACAAAGGGATTTACAAGGACAAAAGAGACCGTTCTTCGTCCTGTCCAAGGAGAGAACAACCTCCTGACAGCAGTCAACAAAGAGACACAAAGGCGTATCACCAGAATACGCGGAGACGTTCTCTTGCAAGTGGAATGTACCAATGACTTAGGGTGCACAGCGTTCCAGACCACAAGGGACGACGACAAGCAAACACCATCGATGTGAGATAGAGGATTCCCATGTTAATGGTCAAGGAGCTCGTCAAAGATGGACCGGGCAGTTGGGTGAACCCGCTACCATTCCGTTCACCAAGAAAACGCCTCCCAAACAATGGAGAACGTGCCATCTCTAGGGTCACTTCGCACCTCTGCGACCTACAAAGGGAACCGGAGACTAAAAACAACTTTGTGGCCTTCATTCAGAAAATATTCCTTACCGGCCACACAAAGCCAGCACCTCTAAGAAAGAAAGGTGAAGAATGCTGGTACCTCCAATCATCTGGGGTCTACCACCCTCAGGAACCCGATCAAATCCGTGTAGTGTTCAGCCCCACTGCTCAGCTCCAGGGAGTCTCCCCGAACGATGCCCTCTTTACTGGACTAGATTCGACAACTGGTCTTCCAGGAGTGTCGATCCGCTTCCGCAAGGAGCCAAAGGCCATCTCCTTCTGCCAAACGCCAGGTGTCAGAGCGACAGGCTGCCACAACTGGCATACCTATAAGGGGATGCACTCTGTAGGTAAAACCACAGAGACAAAAGGACTGTTCTTCCATAAGTTTAAAAAGAAACAGTGCCAGAGACTTTCACAGAGAGACATTGTGGTGAACCCAGCTAACCTGGACCGGTTCATCCACCCAACATCCTTTGCTAAAAGACTTTGCCAAGGGATTTCAACGCCAGTGGTACCGGCCGGTATCCCCTCGTTATGTGGACATGGACTTTGCATTATTATGTTATGTTTGTTTGCATTGCACCTATGTTCCACACATTCAAGTTATATAGTGGTATCTCCAGATACCAGACGGGGAGTGTCATGGAACAAGAACCAAATTTATGTTTCACCCCCCCTTTCTTTTGAGGTTTCTGCCTGTCAGTTTCTCATTTCCAGCTGCATGTGTTTTACTCTGTGCACACATACAGTGCCCGTGTGATAGACACAGTGTTGCAATCCCTGTCTCTGCATTATGCCTGTGAGTTGCTACAGCAACCAAGTCTTTCTGTCAGAATGGCCCTCTCCCCCTCTGCTTTGCTTACAGGTGGTCTGTTCCCAGGCTATCTTGCTACCCAGCATACACTGGGACTTCCATTTCCACCTCCAACACTGGCTGAGTGAGTACCCCTCCTGTAATTGCTCTAGTGACAGGGCCTTATCCTTTTCACCTGCTTCTAACTACAAATCACTACAACACACCATCCACAAGTGCCTGTATTTACTGCTGCTTTTCCAATAAAGTGAAGGAAATATTAGAGGACTTGGAGTGATTTGGAAAGGGGGCTGAGTTGAACCTATATGGACTAATCATCCTACACATGACCCTGGCCTCCAGAATAATATGATAATATTAATAGATAAAATTATGAATATGAAACTACCTCTTGATCCATGGACATTATGTCAGGGTAACTCTGTGCCTGGGAAATATACCCACATTAAAAAGACAGTGATGCTCCATATTCTTACAGCACCTAGATGCTCTATAGCAGCAGCTTGGAAATAGTGTGAACCTTCCAACAATAAGCAAGGAGAGTTTGGGATGTATTGCTGCAAAAACTCTAATGCACTCCCTTATCCTCTCCTCTCTAGAATATTGTAACGTACTAATAGCAGGCCTCCTGGCCTCACAACTTTCTCTGTTGCAATCAATCCCAAACTGCTACTAAAATAGTTTAACTTTCTCCAAACCAATCTCTGCTCATCTCCTCCTTAGACCCCTATCCTGGTTTCTCACCAAATTTCGAATCCCCTACAAAGTTCTCCTCCTTACCTTCATGGCTCTCAACTCATCTGCTCCATGCCTCCCTACATATCAGCCCTAATCTCTCGCTACGCCCCTGCTTGTCTCCTGCGTTCTACCAGAATTGTTTCCTTTCCATTTCTACTTGTAACGAACGGCGAGTCACGCCGCTCTCGGTGTGCTCCCCACTTTCCTGCAGCCCTGCCAGGGCTTCCCGCGTCTCACACGGATCTCTCCTCCAGGACGCCGAGCTCCGTTTCCCCTGTGCGCGCGCGCGCACGTCAGTCCTCTTCTTCTGCCTTCAGCTCAGGGCGTGTGCACGCTCACGCATCCACAGGCATGGCCACACGGAGGCGTACCAGCCTCTTAAAGGCACAGTATCTATTTCTAATGCTGCAATCCAATATACCAGTTCTTCTAGGATCTATAGCCCCTCCTCCAGGAACTCATCTAGACCTATCCCTGCCTCAGCCTGGCCCATTCACACCCCCCCACCTTGCTACTCTGCCATGGGACCCTCTTGAGTATATATACCCTGCAGCTTCATTAACTCGTCGGCTGAGCATAGAACCAGTTGTTCTCATCACTCTCTGCCTCCGTAGTCCTGTCTTGTCCTGCCTTGTTTTGCAATCTTCCTCGTGTACCGAACCGGCTTCCTCTACGACTATCCGCACCTCTGGCATCACGAACTCGGCATATGGCAATACGACTCTCCGCACCTCTGGCACCCCGAACCCGGCAGCGGTAAAACGATTACGTCCCTCTCTCTAACTCCGGACTTGGCGAACAGTACCCTCGACCATCCGAACCTCTCCTGCCCCGACTCGGACTCCCAGACCACTCTACACTGAAGACGCGCCCTCGTGGCTGTGGGTGGCGTTTTATCCTATCCCACCTCAGCACCGCGGTCCCGCCTCGTTTGTGGTGAGCTCGTCCTGACATTACTGCTCTCTTGCTTTACATCTTTTCCCCTCACTGCTCTTACTTGTGGAATTGTCGCATACTCCGTTTACACCAAGCACCTTCTCTTCCCACCTTCAAGACTAACCTTAAAACTGATCTCTTAAATGAAGCACACCAATAGCCTGTACTCATGGCTCCTGTCCCACATCCACAGTCGCTACTACCAACCATTGTGGCCAAATACTGCCATCTACTGCACTTATTCCCTCACCGGCTGTTTCTTTGTTTCCCAGCATAGATTGTAAGCTCTCCGGGGCAGGGATTTCCTTTCCTATTGTCTGATCTTATTTGTTGCACTTATCATATTATAATTCCCTGTACTGTATGGTCTCTCTTGTAAAGCACTGAGTAAAGCTGTAGGCGCTATGTAAATAAAGATATACATACATACATGTATTATCGATGGGAAAATTAACCAGTATGACCAACAATAATTATGAAAAGGTTCTGGGGATATGGACTCCTTGGATAGAGAAATCTAATGAATCTATGGTTTTGAAATGAGTCGTGTTATTAATTGAATACCGGAACTAAGGCTATTGTCATTATTATGTATAAGAAAGAGAAAATAAGCATCATCAACTAACCGCATTTCTCAGATGCTTATCCCCACATCCCCCCTTCCCATTCATTTTATATAAAAAAAAATATTTTTATTGTGTACAGTACTTATTATTTCTTTTATTTTATAGTGAATGTTATTTTTACCTTTGTTTTATAATTGTATCCCCTGTCCATTTTTATCTGTACTACCAACAGTTATGAAAACTTTAATAAATATTAAGTTATAAAACAACTTCTATTTGCACTTTATTTACCTTAATACGCCTCCTCTTTATATTGTTCTTATGCATCAAAACTTGCTTTTAAACACCAGTCTTTCTTTAGAACAACAGATTAATTGCCCTTTTTCTCTTATTCCCCTGGAAATATCCCAGAGTTTGCCTATGCTGCAGTGATAGTGCAGAATATTGCCACTGTCTTTGTACTGGGACATACTGTAGGTAGCATTAGAGAATAGAGTGAACCCTTGAGGTCAGAAGTTATAGTATCAGGGTGCAGGTAGAAGTTGAGTAATGCAAATGCAGTACTGTATGTTAGGAATCCACAAATTAATGTCTTCAGCACCTTGGACAGTGATCAGTAATGAGATTTGTTTTTACATGTAGCACCTTAGGCTGAGTCCCTGGTAGACATGGCGGCGCACGCTACGGTGTGTGCGCCACACACCACAGCACAGCCCTCTATGGGGCAGGCCCCAGTAGCTGTGTGTGTGGGCGCGCAAAGCGCTTTGACGTGTACGCTGGCAGGGAAAACGAGAATTGTGTCTTCCCGTGCCGCGACGCGGTCACGTGGCGGCACGCAGCCAATGGCATTGCAGATATGCCCCGTCATGGCCCCGCTCCCCCTGCACTCCCCTAGAGCTCCCCTACAGACCCCCGCTCGTGGCTGTAGTTGCTGCATGCGCCGCCATGCCGCCAGGCGCGCATGCCGCCGGGAGGACAGGGGCCGTAGCCTTAGAGAGCGTCCTATAGTATACAGGCTTTGTCTGCAGACTCATGATTGGCCATACCATGTAGTTTCCTTCTTATAAACTTGACTGCAACCCAACAGCAACTCCGATTTTAACTATGGGTTTGTAGGGGAAATCATGGAGGATTTATCTTTTACTCTTGCAATGCCTTGCTAACTTCTTAGGTATAGAGATATGTGAATCTGTGATGATTTGCTTCTCTGCAGGTCTGAGAGAACTGTAGAAACATTTTCAAAAACCACAAATATTTTGCTAAAAGTTTTTGAGTCAACATTTTACTGTATTTGTGAAACGGGCCAAGTTGGAAATTTGCTATTAGCATGTTTAACCCTATGGGCACCAGAGGTATCATTGTGCTTTAGGGTTCATTACCCCTTAGCCACTGTGATGGTTCTTAAGGCTTTCTTCTTGAATGCTTTCAACTGAGAGTTAGGGATTAAAACCCACTAAAATAATACAAATGGATGATTTGACATTAGATGGCCGTCATTGGAGACCGAAGTATGTGCCTCATTGGAACTGCACAACCTGATTTGGATCCCAAAAAGGATGTATAAATCCGCCAAAGAGCTGCTACCCTCAATGACAACCTCACTTGTAATTTGGGAGGCCACTTTATTTAGGTGCGCCCTGACAACACAAAACACACTAATGACCCCAATATTTGTAAATATAAACTTCGCTCCGGGTATGAACAGCAGGGATTTTCAAAACTGGAAACAGAAGGGTCTAGTGCGAATCAATGATCTGGAGGGTAGAAACAGTATCGAAACATTTGAACAAATCAGGTCTGAAAAGGACATCCCACAAACTGAATTCTTTAGATACCTCCAGATCAGAGCATTTTATAACAAATTTTCGCCCCGCCCCCAATGAACAAAGACAGAAACTAAGCGACTTATATCTCGGCTATACAGAGAAGCAGTCTGTTCGGGGGAGGTTTATTCAAGGAAATTAAGATATGTAGCACAATGGGAACAGGACCTATGGGAAACATTAGAAGAAGAACCAATGTTTATCGTGTTGTAAAATGGTAAATTCGTAATAAAATCTTAGTTACCAAAAAAAAAAAATAGAGAAAAGGAAAATAATCTGCGCTAATTTATCTAATTTGTGTTTGGGGATTTAAAGGAGAAATCCAGTCCGTTAATTTTATTATTATTTTTGTTCTAATACAGGATTGAATCAGGGGGTCTTTGGAGCTGAACCCTATTAATTTCAGCTCTTGCGAACCCCTGCTTCTAGATATAGAGACCACCCCAGAGGGTGGCAGTATCTCTGCAGTTTGCTGCAGTTTAAAGCTCACTCGTCACATGGGCCCATGTCAAGCCGTATCGAGTGATGCCACAGCTTCCTACCGCAGGGTCCAGGAGCTCTGAAATGCAGCCATATAGTGAACCCTGGAGTGGCTACTGGCACCCACTATGGAGGTACCTAAAGCAGGTTTTGGGGACCACGGGAAGTATGCAGATAAACTGATGGGCTTTCTGTCTCTGCTTCAGAAAGATAATCATTAACATAAGTAAACTGTGTTTTTACAGGGCAATAATCAAAGAAAACGATCAATGTAAGGATAATTAAGATAAGTTAAAATGTTTGTTGCATTTAAGCTGAACCGCACAACTCTTGGTCGTCCAATAGGAAGCAACATTGTTATGTTTTGATGACATTGCATCTTCCTATTAGCTGATAGGAGTGAGGCTTGGATGAAACCATATTGATTTTACCTAAAGAGCAGAAACACTGGAACACAGTGTTTGGTTTAGCTCCAGTGACCCCACTGAGTCCGACTGCTTTAACTTGTAGCACTTTCCAGTCATTAACATAAGATTGAATACTGTAGTGCCCACAGTTATTCTAACACAAACCAGTGGCAATCGCCAAAAAGACCCAGGTACACCCAGGTACATGCTGGATACTTGCCTTAAACTTGCCTTAAACTAGACCCAGCATTTCTGCATTGATTAATGCCCCATCAGATTAACAGCGGGGGTCCCTGGCAGTCCCATTCAAACTGAGTGGGACTGCCAGGGACCCCTGCTGTGTTAATCCTATGGGTCATTAGTCAATGCAGAAATGCCTTAAACTTGCCTTAAACTAGCCAGGTTACACCCAGCACATACCCAGAATGTAACCGGGCTAGCTTAGGGCAAGCTTTAGAATACTCGTGGTCTCGTCTGTAGTTCAGCCAATAATATTTGACCAATTTTTGTTGTACATGAGCATAATAACGATGCCGTTTTAAATCTCAGGCCAGGAAGTGCTTGCGTCCCTCTCTTTCTCTGTGACGCAAACCCCTCTGTTTTGCTCTGCAGCTCTAAAAACCTCATTTGAATATGATTTTAAATACCAAAGCGATTCAGGCATGATTTCCAAACAAAGAGTTCTTTATGGCAAATCTGATTAGAGAAATCATGAAACTAAAGCGCCTTGTGTAATGAGGGCCCATGGTATATAATGAGTTTAACATTTGTTTTATATGGGACATTAAAACATTTTTAGTTAATTTCGCATTTCTTTTGGTGCAAGATCTAATAATAAAGTCATAATGACCATTCTCCACATCGTTAGCTGTAAAAATTAATTCACTCATTGGCTTGGAACAGTAGCTGAAAAACGGAAACCATATGTCAGGATCTGTACACTTCACATGGATAGTGGCTGCATTTATCGGTGATTTGATAATGTATAGTATACAAGTTATTCCTCCCCAATGCAAGTCAACAGAAGATAAAACAATAGCTACCTTTACAGTGAGTGAGAAAACCGCCAAGAAAAGTAACACAAGCCGTGCATTTCTCTATACGTAGACCTGCGCCAATATTATTTATTTTATTTATAAAAATGTTTTACCAGGAAATAATACATTGAGAGTTACCTCTCGTTTTCAAGTATGTCCTGGGCACAGAGTTATAACAACACATGGTTACATTAAAAGAACAGGGGTTCTATGTTATATTTAAAAACATATCATGGTCAGTTAGAGATATGATTATGGGCGTATATAACATTTACAGACACAATTATAATTGTGTTAGATGAGGTAGGATAGGCCTGCAATCTGTTACAGGAGGCCCTGCTCTAAGGAGCTTACAATCTATAGGCAGGGTAAGTTGACACATTTGGTACAGGGAATGAGAGGGCTGGTGAGTTTCAGATTGTAATAGAGCAGCTGTAACATTACCAAACATTCGCAAATGGCAGCAGATGCTGACACACTTTGGCTGCACCAATGGCTGTCCACTTTTGGGGCAATGCAGATGGAGACTGAAGGGGTTCAGATTGAATGAAGCTATGATTTCAGAGTCCTTTGTCCTCCTTGGTCTTATTGGTATAGAACTCGAGGGTGGGACTGACGAAACATAGCAGTAAGTAAACACAGATATTAACCCTTAGCAGAGAAATTGCATATGAATATGGTGGTATCCTTAGCAGCAGCAATGGGAGGCAAGAAGAACTCAATTCACCCAGGATCAAAAATAGAAGGCTTTTTAGAGGTACAGGAGATTATGTTTAAGATGTGTTTAAACTAAGGATTGTTTATAAACTATACCATTTTTTAATTATAATGTTTTATGTTATATGTTGAGTAATAACTCTTTTATATATGTGCATGTAATATGTATTTCGTGTAGTTGTTGTATTTTTATGTTGTAAGGTCCCAGTATATCAAGTGTTAAAAGCGAGGCTGTCTCTCTAGTACTGGGTTTGATGAACAGGTAGTTGAGCCAATTATTGAGCTCGTAGTAAGGATTGGTAGCTTCATATTTGCTCCAATCATAACCACCGTTACTAGCTATAACAGTGTCCATAGCCCAGTTCTATTGTTACCCTGATGAAGTGCGCATGCGCACGAAACGCGTAGGGTCAGAGTGTAAGAGTTTTTCATCAAGAACGCACGCAGGCGACGCACCAGCGTTCAGTGTTTGGTAGCAGCAGGAACAGGAGCCTCAAGCATCGGTTCACCTCCAGCGACGGACCCTAGGATCCAGGGGAGTGTGAAAGCGTTGGAGAGTTTCAGGAGATCAGCCTTGCGCCACCAGAGGAGAAGCTGTTCCTAAGACTGTAGAACACTGTGATTTTACTCACAGAATCTTGTGAGTAGGATTTCAGTTTTAAACAGACTGGACCAGTTGCCTGCTCATTGTTTTTATTTATATCTTTTATTGTAATAAATTAGCTCTTCTTTATCAGCCTTGCTTTCATTGTCTATTGTTCTAGTTATTGTTTGTCCAGTTTTTGTGTTACATGTTTGTTTGATTAAATGTATTGCACTATTATTTCTTCTTCTTTATTTCATGTTTCACGAGTCAATTGGCTGTGGATTGATCCAACATTGTAAATACAGAAGTTAAAGCACAGCTTTGGAGTTTTCCTCATTTGGACTTTATCAGTCTGATTTTTGACATTTTAGGCGCCGGTTTGTATTGTTTTTTTATCCCCCGAGAAACATACAGGCCAAGGTGCCCCCTGCTGCATCCTCTCCAGTGGAAACAAAACGTTGTTTAAATCTTCTGCGCTAAGGGTGCTAATAGAAAGCTGTGACATCATCTGCCATCTGCCACCGTCTCCGTCATCAACCACTGTCGCGCCATCCACCACCATCTCTGCCATCCACCACCATCTCTGCCATCCACCATCTCTGCCATCCACCATCTCTGCCATTCGCTACTGTATCTGTCATCTGCCACCCATCTCAGTCTTCGGTCTCGACCATCCACCATCTGCCACTCTCCACCCGTCACCATCTCCACCATCCGCCACGGTCTCCGCCATCACCTTCATCTCCATCATCTGCCACCATGCCCACCATCCGCCATCTGCCACTGTCTCTGCCATCTGCCACCATTTCGGTCATCTGCCACCTATGTCTGTCTTCTGTTTCCACCATCCGCCCTGTCTCCTCCATCTGCCACTGTTTCTGACATCTGCCACCGTCTCTGACATCTGCCAACGTCACCTGCCACCATCTCTGCCAACCGCCATCCATTTCTGTAATCCCCCATCCGTCTCCGCCATCTGCAATCCATCTGAACCATCTACCACCCTCCACCCGCCCCCAACTCCACAATCCGCCCCCCCCATTTCTATCCTCCATCATTCATAATCCATCATTGACTGAGCCACTGATTGAACCACCTGTGCTGAAGCAGGGATATCTTTAAAACCTGACCTGTTGATGGCTCTTGTTGTCTGGAATTGGCCACCCCTGCAACATAGACCCTAATGCAGGCATTTATTCACTACCTTTACTTAGAAAAATTGCAGGAAAACAGCAACACAGAGTTAACACAGCGTACACAAGAGAGACATGATTCACCCCACTGATTTCAATTGTTCATTAAGACAATTGTATAATAACTTGCATATTAACATGTACATGACTGTAAATTGCTGCTCGTGTGAGTTTAGCAGGTGAACATTAGCAGAATCATCTCATAAAGATATGCAGATATAAGTAGAGAATTTGGGCTGTAGGGAGCGTTGCCGTGATTGTGTCAATATTGTTTTTATATGAAAATACGATACGCCTCGAAAATAATTATACAAATTGGTAGAACTCACACAGTGTGACATCTGGTGCGAATGTAAGTGCATTATTTAATAGGATGTTTCTTTCCTTTGCTCCCTCTTTGTAGTTATTACTAACCTTGGGCAATGTGATGGTTTGACTGTGAGAAGTGGGGGGCGCAGAACACCACAAAATAAATAACCTTTCTTGTCCCGTTAAGCGTCTGTCTATCTCAGCCTAGGCTTACAAACAATGCAAACATGTTAGACAATTTCAATATCATTTGGAAATTAAAATTAAATCATCATTTTGCAAATGAGCAAACCATGTACTCGCACTGTTGAAATATTATGCACAAGTTGTATTTATGAAGTGCATTTTCATATTGCATGCTTAATGTTCTGTGCATAATAGGAAAACTCGGCAATTTCAGATGAAAAAGAAGGCACCATTAAAAAATACTAGATGTTTACAGACGCAGCAAAGTTTTGCCACAAATGTATTGTGGCAGTGAGTGCCCAGATCGGAATATAATTCCAAAATGGCTTGAAAAAAACAGTCATTATGAAAACAGCACTTTAATTGCGTTCGAATCATTTGAGGAGAAATTCCCGTTCAACCTGAAATCCGGAATACATTTTATTGGAGACAAACAAGATCAAAGTCATAAGGTGTTAGGGGACGTAGCTCTTTTGTCAGGTGGAAATATTGCAATTAAGAATTAATTGAAAATTGCATAACGGAAAATGTGCATTCAAGTTATCTAATAATAATAATATTAATAATAATAATAATAATAATAATGACTTTATTTATATAGCGCTTTTCTTCCAATGGGACTCAAAGCTTCACAGTTACTCAAAGCAAAAAAGAAGAAGACATTTAAGATTATAAACGAGACCAAACACAAAGAAAGATACAACACAGGACGGGACGGTACTGTAATTATGAAATGCCGGACAGGTTGTGGCTCATTAAATAAATGCCTGGGTAAACAGGTAGGTTTGAGCCTGTTTGTATAGATTTCACAGTGGTTAAACTGGCACACGTCTCATATATTTGTAAAAAACAACATGGCGCTAAGCTCAGCACCAGGCATAACAGCCGGGTAACAGTGAAACAAGTATACAGCAGAGCACCTAAGTGATAGGAATAAAGGAAAGGACCTAGTACCAGCACAAAATATACCACTATGCATTCCCATAAATAAGGGTGACTCACCCATAAGAGCATAAATTACACAACATATACGACATACCAGTATACAGTATGTATGTCTTTATTTATATAGCGCCATTAATGTACATAGCGCGTCACAGCAGTAATACACGTGACACTCATATAAATAACAAATAATACAAATAAAACATAATGGGAAGACGTGCTTCAGACAAAAGTACCATTTAGGAAAAGAGTCCCTGCTCCAAGGAGCTTACAATCTATACTTTGTTCATGTTAATATTCGCTGATAGTACTGCGCGGTGTGTCCCAACTAATAACGGTTAATGATGATGAATTATAATTGGTTCATGGGTCTCATAAATGATAAAAAAAAATAATAGATATTTATCTTTAGTTCACATCATTATTATAAAGTGGGAGTTTTATTATGTATTTGCATCCTGATATCGCTTATAATGCAAATATAATCATTTATGGAGTCTGCATAAATGGGTTTTGTGATTTCCTCTGGAAATTATTATATTTCTGTATTATTTTATTGTTCTGTATTTTTGCAATTCAGTTTGATCGTTCCTTTATAAATGACTGTTGATGGTATTAGTAATATAGCATTTCAATATTACGTGATAAACACTTAAAAAATGTCTATTTTTCATGTAAATAGTTGTAATATCCCTATGGATAAAATGTATACTTTGGACTGATATTGTTTAACTTTCATTCACCTAATTAATATAAAGTGTGATTTCTATAATTAATAGCATATTTCAGGGATGGGGGGGGGGGGGGTTATAAGCAAGGGGGGGGGGGGGGGCGGGGGGGTTATAAGCAATCAAACACCGGGGTCTGCCGCTTTAAGAAAGTCTTTGAAAGTTGTAACATGTGCATGGCAACATGTGAAGCGGTTTTACTATCTTTATTTAAGGTCTTCTGGTAACAAGACTGGGCATCAACATCGTAACAAAGTAATTCTGATGCCTGAATCCAGTGTTACTGACATGGTGTGATACACATTGTCTCAATTTTCATAAGCTTTAGATAAGTAAGGCGGTGACTTTATTGTCCCCCCCCCCCCAAAAAAAAACAAATAGTGACTACATCATGTCCGAAGAGGTTTGTCTTACCTGCTTTGGTCACGATTATAGTGCCGGCGGTGGAACGCGTGACTAAGCGTGTGACGTCACGTGATGCCATCGCTCTCACAAAACGTGCACTGTGCCAGTGCGATTTCGGCACGACGAGGGGGGGGGGAGAGGGGTGGCATCACATCCGGAAACAGTGCTGCGCTGTGATTGGTTGCCGAACATGAGTGACATGGCTGTCGCTTCTAAAAAAAAAACCTATTTGTCTCCTCTGGATTCAGCATCTCCGTCGCGCTTCCGCGTGGTCGCAGTCGCGCCCACTATGTGCAGCATCATTGGACTGCAGGTATTTGTTCCAGTGGTGTGCGCAGTAGCGCACGCTGCCGCCTGTACTATAATTGTGGCCTTTGATCCATCGGAGCGCAGGACACAATCTGCCCAGTGGTGAAACTGAGGAGGAGGTATCTTCTTCTTCCTGGAAAATGGCCGCCATGGTCACATGACCGCACAGTGCAGACCACTGCTTTCATTGCTCTAAACTCTTACAGGTTTCCAATTACTATACCTACACCTCTTTACAATTGTGTTCCTCCTTTCTCTATCCAATAAATTGTGAAAAATGTTTTCCCGGCACTGTACAAGGTCTTAGTCCCATTCATTAGAATGGAACTCTCTCTCTCCACTACTAGCAAGGCCCATCATGTTGGATTGGGCATGGTTCTCCACTCCAGGCGTCAAGACCTCCCAAACAGGTCAGGTTTTCAGGGTATCCCTGCTTTGGCACAGGTGGCTCAATCAGTGGCTCAGTCTTCAATTGAGCCAACTGTGCTGAAGCAGGGATATCTTTAAAACCTGACCTGTTGGGGTGTCTTGAGGACTGGAGTTAAACCCCTCTGGAGTAGGGGTCTGACCATCTCCCTTTCTCACCCTGATTGTTCGACCAACTCAATTCCTTCTCTCCCCGATCCTTACTGACACACACAACGCTCTCTCTCTTACTTACTACAGTACAACGTTACTGATTGAACCGAGGACGCTATCCTTGCGTTGGAAAAAACTTGGCTCGGCAAAATGTTCTGTTAGTTGAAATGAAAAAGGGATTACCTATTATGCAAATAATCACTTATTTTATGCAGTTATGCCATTTGCCAACAATTATTTTCGCTTTAACATTTTTTTGAATCCTGAGAATTAATTACCTTGGCATAAAACCCAGAGGAGCGTTTCCAGGGATCCTGACCTCTATAGTGTTACAAACATTATATATGGTAATGTATACCTGACTCATGTTAATATTCGCTGATAGTACTGCGCAGTGTGTCCCAACTATATATAATGGTTAATGAGGATGAATTCTAATTGGTTCATGGGTCTCATTAATGATAAAAAAAATAATAGATATTTATCTTTAGTTCACATCATTATTATAAAGTGGGATTTTTATCATGTATTTGCATCCTGATATGGCTTATAATGCAAATATAATCATTTATGGAGTCTGCATAAATAGGTTTTGTGATTTCCTCTGGATATTATTATATTTCTGTATTATTTTATTCTTCTACATTTTTGCAATTCAGTTGGATCATTCCTTTATAAATTACTGCTGATTGTATTAGTAATATTGGATGGCATATATTTCAATATTATGTGATAAACCCTTTTAAAATGTCTATTTTTCATGTAAATAGTTTTTATAAATAGTTTAATATCCCTATGGATAAAATGTATATTTTGAGCTGATGGACCTAAACATCGTGACTTTCTATTATTATGGGTTACCATAAGGTAATAATGGTTATGCCTGGTAGAAAAGTGGTTAGATTTGTTTCAACTAGAAAAGAGGCGTCTAAGGCTGAGTCCATGGTCAGCGCTTATACGCTGAGGCGCGCTGACGCTTGTCAGTGAGCCCCTGCAGCCGCAATGAGAGCGGCTTTAGCAGGGGCTTGCGCACGCTTCCGCAGGCGGAGGCGTAGCTCTTAAATTTTTTTTAGTTTGCCTGCTCACGGGAGCGGAGGGCCGGTCACGTTAGTGGTTCACCATATGAGGGCGAACCAGCTACGTGACATCACTGGCCCGCCCCAGACACGCCCCCGGACGGCGCGCGAACAAAGGCCAGGGAAAGCACCCGCTTTCCCTCAGCCTCCGCGCGCCTCCGCACGGCTGCAGTCTCTATGGACTCAGCCTAAGAGGGGATATGATAACTATATACAAATATATTAGGGGACAATACAAGGAGATTTCAAAAGAACTATTCATCCCAAAGGCAGTACAAAGGACACAGGGGCATCCCTTAAGGTTGGAGGAAAGGAGATTTCACCAGCAACAAAGGAAAGGGTTCTTTACAGTAAGGGCAGTTGCAATGTGGGATTCATTACCCATGGAGACTGTGATGGCAGATACAATAGATTTATTAAAAAAAATGTTTGACATCTTTTTAGAGAGGATGTTGATCCAGAGAGAAATCTCATTGCCATTAACTGGAGTCAGGAAGGACTTTTTTTTGTCCTGATGAGATATCATTGGATAATGTGTTAGTGTTTTTTTTTATTTGTTTGGCTTTCTCTGGATCAATATATTGTACTGTAAGTACAAATATAGGATAAATGAATAACACAGGAGGGAGAGGGAGTAGGGGGTATGATCCTTTTATTGGATCAACAAGTAGTTGATGTGTTACAAACTTTCCAACCACTCAGGGTCCTTCATCGGGTTACCCTGACCCTGAGAGGTTGGAAAGTTTGTAACATCCCAACTACTTGTTGGTCCAATAAAAGATATCATACCCCCTACTCCCTCTCTCTCCTTTGTTACTACATGGAAGAAAGGACCAATACAGCAACCCACCCTTCTAGTTTTTATATAAGACTAGCTTTTGTACCCGGCATTGCCCGAGGAATGTATATCCCCGACCCCCCCCCCCCCCATCGCTGGTACATCTTCCCACGCTGCCAAAACATCCCCCCCCCTGCTGGTATATCTCCCCCCGCTTCCGGCACATCTCCCCACCCCCTCCCCTGCTTCCGGCACATCCCCCCGCCCCCCCCTCCCTCCCCTCTGCCAGAACATCTCCCCTCCCCCCCTTGCCGCCGCCACATCTCCCCGTGCTGCTTTATGCTGCGGCCATGCTGCCGCTGAGCTCGCTCATGCTTGAGAGTGGTGATGTCACCAGCTCTCCAAGCAAGAGCGATCGGCTGTCCTGCAATTTTTTAGAGCAGGAGCGAGGGGCATGTCATTGGCTGGATAGGGGCTGTCTCTGTGTCTGTTTGTGTGTCTCTGTATGTGTGTCTCTGTGTGTGAGCCTCTGTGTGTGTGTCTCATTGTGTGTGTGTGTCTCTCTCTGTATCTCCATTTTCCCTTTATAACCTTCCCTCCTCTCTCCCCCCATTGCTCTCTCTCCCCCATTGCTCTCTCTCTCTCCCCCCCTCATTGCTCTCTCCCGCCCCCCTACCCGCTCTCTCTCCCTTCCACCTCTCTCTCTCCCTTCCCCTCTCTCCTTTCTCTCCCTTACCCTCTCTCTCTACCCCCCTTCTCTCCTTTCTCCCCCTCTCACTCCATGTCCCCCCTCCCACTCCGTTCCCCCCCTCACATCATTTTCTCCACCCCCACACCGTTTTCTCCCCCTCCCTCACCCCGTTTTCTCCCCCTCACTCACTCCATGTTCTTCCCCCCTCCCTCACTCTGTTTCCCCGCCTCCCTCACTCACTCCGTTTTCTCCCCCTCCCTCACTCACTCTGTTTTCTCCCCCTCCCTCACTCTGTTTTCTCACCCCCTCACTCACTCTGTTTTCTCCCCCCTCTCACTCTGTTTTCTCCCCCCCTCACTGACTCTGTTTTCTCCCACCTCACTCCGTGTTCTCCCCCCCTCACTCACTCCGTTTTCTCCCCCCCATACTCACTCTGTTTTCTCCCCCAGATTCACTCCATTTTCTCCCCCCTACTCACTCCGTTTTCTCCCCCCCACTCACTCCGTTTTCTCCCCCCAACTCACTCCGTTTTCTCCTCCATCCACTCACTCTGTTTTCTCCTCCCCTCACTCACTCCTTTTTCTCCCCCCAATCACTCAATTTTCTCCTCCCCCACTCCCTCCATTTCCCCCCACTCCCTCCGTTTCCCCCCCACTCACTCCGTTTTCTTCTCCCCTCCCTCCGTTTTCTTCCCTCACTCACTCCGTTTTCTCCCCCCCTCACTCACTCAATTTCTTCCCCCTCTCACTCACTCTGTTTTCTTCCCCCCCTCACTCCTTTGTCTCCGTCCCCCCCCCCCCCGGCACTTCTCACATCAGACACACACAGCACTGATTGGTTTGGAGAAATCAGGGAGCGCAGGACACCGATGAATACATATAAAACATGGAAAAATAGTGCAACACTGTGTGGATAATGATACCTCTCAAATGAAAAAAGAGAGAAAAAATAAACATACAATCATGCATGTACCATGAAACAAAAAGGCACTAAGCCTTGTGAGTAGTAATCTCAGCAGGTCACACAGATATGCATAACTGTTTGAGGGTAACTGCCTCTAAATCCAGCAGTCTGCTGGTTAATTGCACACAGGCAATCAACCAGACCCCACCTGGCTTATTAGGACTTTTAAAAAGTGCTTGATCTGAGAAACAGGAAGGAGAGTCCTTAGCTCACAAGGGGGCTGACAAAAGGAAAAGGAGGGCTGTGTTCTGAGAGGGAGACAAAGGGGGATCAGACCTCCATCACTGGACCCTCAAGCAGACACAACTAACCTGAAAGACAACCTGCATTTAGGTACCGCTGAGACTTTGGGGTGATAAGTGGGTAAGGGTCTTTCCCTCCAGCCTTGCAGAGCGGGACTGGGGAAGTTAGTTAGCCCTTACACAGGGATAGGTGTTTATTGTTTTATGTATATTTTTGGTTTGTTGTATTGTTTAAAGGAACAGGCAATAAAGCCACATTTTAATTTCACTTTAAAACCGGTCTCCACTTCATACCTCGGCACACATCTCTTGCACACCTGCAATGTCCGTGTCAGAATTATTGCCTGCCCAGGCTAGGCAAATGATGGCGTACTTTTTATTTTATTTTGGAGGCAAGATTTCTCGGTATGACTATCAGGGTGATATAGCTTTAAATTGGCACTAATTGGGCAGAAAGTGTCTGTACGTGAGATTTTTCTGCGGAGATCATTCTTAATGAACAGATTTTAATTGCGTCAAATTGTTTTCCACATATTATTTCCTTGCTGTTGATTAGCTGTAAATCTTTGCTCTCTTAGCTGAGAGTATAAAGAAGATGAAAATGGCAAAAGGGAATTTAATTCACTTTGATATTTATATTAAAGTTGAATTCATATGATACCATTTTAATATGTGCAAAAATAAACAAGGAATCGTCAGTTACAAGAGGATTATTGGGTTACTGTAACAAGGTCTTACCCCTGTTAAGAAACGTGCTTCTAATACAGCAGTGTGCTGGTTAATTGCACACATGCAATCAACCAACCCCACCTGACTGATTTAGAGCTCTCTCAGAAATAGCCTGTTCTGAGACAGGAACGGGGGATTCCTGAGTTTCACAATTGGGGGCTGAACCAGGGAAGGACAGACAGATTTTTCCTTAGTCCACACTGGACTGACCAGAGGAAGCTGCAGAAGGATTGGACCAGACCTCTACACCTGGACAGACATTGCCTTAGCACACAAAGGTGCTGACCCAGGAGAGCAGAGAGGCTTCCCCTACAGCTACAAGAAACAGATAAGACTTTCTTATGGGACTGTTATATATCTGTATAATGTTTATATATTTGGGGCTGGTAAATAGCTTAGCAAACCACCCATGTGTAGATATTCTCCAAACCGGAGTAGTTTTTTTGTTTGGCTTATTTTCATATGTTTTGCTGTGTTAAAGGGACAGGCGCAATAAAGCCTAATTTTAGTCTCACTTTAAACGGTCTCCATTGCGTACCTCTGAACACGTCTCTTACAGTTACATATAATATAAAACGTCTCAATCTTATCAATTAAGAGTGGTCTGCACACCTGAGATAATTCATCATACTGCATGTCAATTTTGATCATTGGATTTATTTTGGGTTGTCTTAGCAGTCAGGTAATATTACAAGATAAAGGGCCAGGAACATGCTCGGATGTAAGCATCAGAAACATTGTCTGCGCTGATGCATTTGCATACATTGCATAGGTTTGTGTATGCTGGGCCCCACCATGTGTTGTCATAAGGATCCTGATATCACAATGGTGTATTAAGGGTAGGAAACAAAAGTTATATGTGTGTGGTGCTAAAGACTGTATGCAGAACAACTGGTGAGTAGATAATATAACAGGATATTCCTATGACGAACTCTGGATTATATATCTTGAGGTGAGGAAAGGTACTGGTTGTGGTATCCTGGTTCATGAACCAACAGTAAGCGGCACTCAATATATCCAGAAACCAATGGCTATATATCACCCCAAATAAGTACCTAGTGTCCTAATAATCACGGTGAAACACATGAAGCAAGCAAAAACTCACAAGTCTGCTGCGGCGTCCATGTTGATCCAGATTCACGGCAATCTATGTGTGCCTCAGTCAGTGTGATACAGGATGCAAGATAAAAAGGAAGTAGCAGAGCACAACCAGGGATATCCAAAAAAAGATCTTGATTTGAAGGAAAGCTTGTTATCCATAAAATAATTATTTAGGTCATGATAGAATAAATAGCAAGGCATTGCCCCACCAACCCGTTTCACGCTACACAGAGTGCTTTCTCAAGGTGTGATATCAAGGTGTGTATCTAGACACAAGCACTATAGTATAGTGTTTTCCTTCTTCCTCTGCTTTGTGTCCCCTTTTTTGACACAAAATTGCACTAGCCTGTTCAATTTAGATCAACTTCTCTGCTTCCATCAATATTTTTTTTAATTATTAGTGTACATATTGTTAATTCATTTTCACTGTGTATCCACAATGTGTATAATTAGTTTATATTATAGAAGGGATTTTTTTATATTCATACTCTCTCCCAACCAATTGCAAATTTGCATTTTTTAATCCCTACTAGGTATCCTCTGGCAAAATGAGTTATACATTATTATTAATATATATGCACCCATTGTGTTGGTTTTGTTTATGTTAGCTACATTTTTAATTATGTTATCATATTTTTAATTATGTATTAGTTGTCGATTTATTTTATGTCATTTTATTATCCTTTAATAATTATTCAATGGTATAGTAATTTTATATATTTTTTTCTGTCTTTAGTTAGTATTGTATTTTATATTCCATGGTAGGCATACTTTCTTTAAGACAGCGTTTCCCAAATGGTGGGTCGTGACCCGGCACCGGGCCACGGCACCAAAATTGCCGGGTCACAGCGAGGCTGGCCGCGCAGTGTCTCCCCCCCCCCCGCTCAAGTTAAAAAAAATGGCGACGATTCCCCCCGCGGTCCCGCGCGCATGCAGGGCAAGCAGGGCCCGCTCCCTTCCTCCCCCCCGCTCCCAACGTGGGACGGAGGAGGAAGTACCAGCTCCTCTGCGGCCCGCACGTTATGTGGGACGGAGGGGGAAGTACAAGCTCCTACTGCGGCCTGCTTCCCCCCGCGGTCTGCTTCCCCCCGCGGCCAGCTTCCCGAGCTCACCTCCCATGGCACCCCCTCCAAGCCCATCTCCTGTGCCCCCATGCCCACCTCCCGTCCCGGGCAGCAGGGGATATCGGGGGCAGCAGGGGATATCGGGGGCAGCAGGGGATATCGGGGGCAGCAGGGAAAGCGTCCGGCGGCAAGGTAAGTCACCCCACCCAGTCACTGTGACTCAGTGACTCTCTCCCACCCAGTCACTGTCTCCCACTGACCCAGTCACTGCCTCCCACCCAAGGGTCCCTGCCCCCCCCCCTCCCACCCAAGTGTCCCTGCCCCCCCTCCCACCCAAGTGTCCCTGCCCTCCCCCTCCCACCCACCCAGTCCCTGGCCCCCAACCTCCCACCCAGTCCCTGGCCCCCTCCCTCCCACCCACCCAGTCCCTTGCCCCCAAAGTCCCTGGCCCCCTCCCTCCCACCCACCCAGTCCCTGGCCCCCTCCCACCCACCCAGTCCCCCTCCCACCCACCCAGTCCCTGGCCCCCTGCCTCCCACCCAGTCCCTGGCCCCCTGCCTCCCACCCAGTCCCTGGCCCCCTCCCTCCCACCCAGTCCCTGGCCCCCTCCCTCCCACCCACCCCCTGGCCCCCTCCCTCCCACCCACCCAGTCCCTGGCCCCCTCCCTCCCACCCACCCAGTCCCTGGCCCCCTCACCAACCAACCAACCCAGTCCCTGGCCCCCTAAGTCCCTGGCCCCCTAAGGTCCCTGGCCCCCAAGTGTCCCTGGCCCCCTCCCACCCACCCAGTCCCTGGCCCCCTCCCACCCACCCAGTCCCTGGGCCCCTAAAGTCCCTGGGCCCCTAGTGTCCCTGGGCCCCAAGTCCCTGGCCCCCTCCCACCCACCCAGTCCCTGGCCCCCTCCCCTCCCACGCAGCCACCCAGTCCCTGGCACTGTTTGTGTCTGTGTGCGTATAGGGGAGAGCGAGTGTGTGTGTATCTGTATCTGTGTGTGTGCGTGTGTGTGTGTATCAGTGTCTATGTGTGTATCAGTATCTGTGTGTGTGTATCAGTATCTGTGTGTGTGTATCAGTGTCTGTGTGTGTGTTTGTGTGTGTGTGTGTAGCAGTGTCTGTGTGTGTGTCTGTGTGTAGCAGTGTCTGTATCAGTATGTGTGTGTAGCAGTGTCTCTGTGTGGCTGCGTGTCTGTCAGTGGATGCGTGTGTGTATCAGTTCGTGTCTGTCAGTGGATGCGTGTGTGTATCAGTTCGTGTCTGTCAGTGGCTGCGTGTCTGTCAGTGGCTGCGTGTCTGTCAGTGGCTGCGTGTGTGTGTGTATCAGTGGCTGTGTGTGTGTGTGTATCAGTGTGTGTGTGTGTGTGTGTGTGTGTGTGTGTAGCAGTGGCTGTGTGTGTGTCTGTGCAGGCCCTATAGGCCAGTATAGGCGATAACATTTTTAGTGGGTCACGAAGGAGAAGTTCAAAAATAACCGGGTCACGGAAAAAAAAGTTTGGGAAACCCTGCTTTAAGAGATTATACACTTATTTTCACCAGTTAGTGCAGCGTATCAAACCACATGGTGGTTTAGGTAGCCTAGCAACCAGTAGGGTATAAAGCATTACTAGCAACATCAGATACTCATACTCCTTTGAAAAAGTTGCCAAAAAGTGACGAAACGCGCCAGGAACACAGGCAGCGTCATTACGTCATCACGACGAGCTGGATCTTGGCCGGATCTTGTCCCGAGCTGCTGGAGGCTGAGCGTAAGGTTCACTACATCAGCTCTTTCTATCAACTGACCCTGTACCGCATATTTACAGCTGAGCCTGGGATTTACAAGACTGCAGACGCATAGCCTGGACTTCAATCAAGGACTTCCAGAGTTGGCAGTGACATAATGTTCACTAATGCTTGATTTTATATTCCCTTTGCAATGAGCCTTTTTTCGCCCTCCCTTTTTTTCCAATAAATGTTTATAGTTTTTTACACTATGGGCTGTGCACTTTCACCCTTTTCTCATATATATATATATGTATATATATATATATATATATATATATATATATATATTGTGACAGAGTCACTGACTCAATAGGCTGTGACAGTGAATGGAGAGACGCTGCAGCCAGTTCACCGAGTGTTAATCTCCTCAGACAGAGAAAGCACAGCTGAGGACTGATTAAACAGGGGCTGAACTATCAGTGAAACAAGTGCTTTAAAAAGCAGGAAGTTGCTCACACAAGGTGAGCTTGTTTTCCACGTGAGGGTGGAGAGAACTCTCCTGGCTAGGAAGCCGTAGTTGCTGCTGCTCTGGTCCCCCAGTCCTGCGAGGAGCTTTGCTGCTGGGACCAGCTGGGACCCCAACCCAGGATAAAGATAAACATTGCTGCGAGGCTGGACACAGCCTGCTCCCCGGAACCGTGTTCCTGTTTGCTACTGGAGCTGCAACAGATAAGACTTTATTATTACACTTATTGGTTATACTTTGTGTTGCATATGTTTTGGGCATAACCAGATTAGCTGGCTGTCCTGTTAGTAAGGGCTAAAGAAGTGAGTTAGTTTCCCTAACGGGAATAGGCTTTAATTTCTAGGAAGTACTTTTTTAAAGGGACAGTGCACCCGTACTTTATTTTGGTTGTGGCTAATAAACCACTATAGTTTAACGTTTCCCATCGTGTCTAGCGTCTTACTGACCCCGCCGTGAGGACGTAGTGCCACAGGTGGTGTCAAAAGTGGGATGCTACGCCTCTGGGGGTCAGTAGATGAAGATGTGTTGAGACACTGAAGTCAAGCGGAAATTTATTTTTTATTTTTGCTGAAGCATGGAAGTTAAATTTTGCCCCGTCGGGTATGAAAGGATTGCTGTGTAAAGCTAATGCCTTTTGCTGAAGTGAGTGAATTTGCAGCTAGCAAGTGCTGTGAGGTAAAGTTTGCCCTGTCTGGTAAAAAAGAAAGTGAAAATGGATTTTTGCAAAGAAGTTGCCCTAAGAAGAACCCAGAAGGTTCAAATATTGTAAAGCAAGAACAACTTACGTGTGTTGACAAAGTCTGCCTCGTCGGGTGTGAAAAAAAAACGGGGTTTTAAAATGGCCGCCGCCATTTGTCAGTTTTGCAGTGTATATAACCATACAAAACAGTGTCCCTTCAGGCCATATGATGATTATGATGATGATGCATATGTAGCCCCGAGAAGAGAGACGTACCCGCAGATGAAAGCTGCAAAAGTGACCAGTGTGTGTGTGCCCAGTACCACTGATGTCTCTGGAACTAATAAAACAAAGAGAAAAAAGAAAAATATTTTTCAAGTCACAGAGGAAGTGACCGAACCACTTGAGTCTGCGATATCAGGACAACAGGCGTCAGCAAGCCACCGAGATGTGCTGCAGACCGGAGTGAGGGGCAGAATTGTCACGGGAAGGGTGGCAAAGGAGCAAAGGGACGCTGAATCCTTGATCCAGGACAAGGAGGCCTTAATTTCTGCACTACAAACTGCCCACCGTGATTATGATGTCTTGCAGGAACAATTGAATAGGGAGCGAGAAGCAAACGCCGAGATACAGAGGTGTATACTCCCAGCTATACTTGAGTATGAGGCGTTAAAGAAAACAGAGCGTCTCTTACGGAGTGAGTTGGAGGAGCTGAAGACAAGTTTGGATAAGGCCAACACCGCAGTTGCTAACATGGAATCAGAGAGAACAAGTCCTGACTGGAGACTATGCTATCAGATGTCCCAGAGAGATATGCAAAACTTCTTCAAAGACTTAGAAGTTTCTCACCAAGAAGCTAGCGCACTCAAAACAGAGCTGGAACTCTCATGCCAGGAGGGCCACTGTCTAACTACAGAGCTGGGTACTTTGAAGAAAGCCAATGAGACGGTACGAAGGGATATAGAGACTGTGAAAATGGAGACTATAAACCTGAAAGAAGAGGTTTTAAACCTGACTGGTCAGGTCAGTGATGGGACTGGGAAGCTTCACCAAGCGCAGAAAGTGAAGACACAATTGGCGCAAGAAAAGTTAGAAGTACAGGCTGCTCTGCAGAATGCAGAGAAAATGCTGGAAAAAGAATGCCTCGCCCTGGAGCAGCTGAAGATCACGTTGAGCGTCACAAGAGCATCGCTTCAGGCGGAGCTTAGAAGCCAGGTGACTCTGTGTGAGAGGGAACATGAGAAGGTCCAAAGACTGAAGCAAGAGCTGGAGAAGCAGAGAAGCAGTGCAATCCCAACGAGTCAGTATATCAAGGAGAAAGAGGCCTGGGAAACAGAAGCAGCAGCGAACCTAGCAACAAGAACTGCAGAGCTCAAAAAGATGAAGGAGGTGTTGATGCAAACCGAGAGTAAGCACCGGGAAGAGGTGAAGGCCCTGAGAGGGGACTGGTAGCATCAGATTGAAGAGTTGCAGATGCAGATGGCTGAGCGCGAGATGCAGCGCGCCAAGAGGGAGGAGGTGTCCGTCCGTCAGGTGGCCTGCCTGATGTTGCACCATGAAACCGAGATGGCTGATATCCACAAGCGGCTGGACTACACGACCAATGAGGGGGCCCGGCTACAGCTGGAGCTAGACAAGGTCCGAGAGGAGCACCAGCAGTTGCAGGTCCAGAAAAAAGAAACAGAGACTGATTTAAGCCTTGCTCTGAGTCTGCTACGAGACGTAGAATCGCGACTCAATTCTAACGAAGATGAAATAACAGCCGCACTGAGTGAAAGAAGAAAGGCAGAAGGACTGCTTCAAGACCTGAGGAAGGACCTGGAGTCTGAGCGTGCTGGCTGCTTGAGCTTGAGGCTCTGAATACGGAGCGGGACGCTACTTTGGACTCTACAGCTGCCCAGCAGGAAGTTTCTCAGATTAAGCTGGAGGAAAAGCTTACAGCCCCAAGACAGACGTTTGGGTCACTGAAGCAGTCCAAGGAAAAGGTGGCGGTAGAGATAAAGCAAGGGAGACGCACCAGGAAGCATGACCGTGACACCGTTGCAGTACTACAGTCTACTTTCCACAAGGTACAGAAGGTGAAGGTCAAGTGGCGATGCAGTAGTACAGTAAGAATCCAATCATACTACAGTGCCCAGGGGACCCAAAGTGGATTCCTTGCCATGAGGGCAGCCGCTGTGAAGAGACCGTCGCGAATGAAATGGAAGTGTGCCGTGATCCTAAGAGGCGAAAGACCGCACAGATTGTCCAGCGACTCTCAACAGTTAAAAAGTCAAGACAAAAAGGCCCAAGCCTATGAGTTTGCTGACGGTAAAAGAGAGGTGCCATGGGGGGCACTTCGGGTTAATAAGAATCCTGACCAAGATGAAGGACTAAAGATAAATATTGTGGAACCCAACACTGAAGGTACGCTGATGGAGAAAGGTCCAAAAGCCATCACCGCTAAAACAGAGTTGCTGTCATCACAAGAGAAGGCCAAACAGTCACTGGCGACTGTATGCAATGAGCTGCCCGAGGTCAAGGCTCTTCTACAGGGTAAAGGAGACTCTGAAAACAAGAGATAGTGAGGTACCAGTCCTCAGGCCCAGATGGCCTGATAATTACCCCAAAAAGAAAATGCCTAAATTGGAAGGCAAGAAAAAAAAAGGGGGGAGGGAAGGGCCGACGTCAGACATTTTCGACGAAGATGCTGGTGCACGGGAATGGTGCACGGGCCGCTCCACAGGACAATGTATCGCTGGGGAGAGGGATATGTGACAGAGTCACTGACTCAGTAGGCTGTGACAGTGAATGGAGAGATGCTGCAGCCAGTTCACCGAGTGTTAATCTCCTCAGAGAGAGAAAGCACAGCTGAAGACTGATTAAACAGGGGCTGAACTATCAGTGAAACAAGTGCTTTAAAAAGCAGGAAGTTGCTCACACAAGGTGAGCTTGTTTTTCCTCGTGAGGGTGGAGAGACTTCTCCCGGCTAGGAAGCCCTAGCTGTTGTTGCTCTGGTCCCCCAGTCCTGCGAGGAGCTTTGCTGCTGGGACCAGCTGGGACCCCAACCCAGGATAAAGATAAAAATTGCTGCGAGGCTGGACACAGCCTGCTCCCCGGAACCGTGTTCCTGTTTGCTACTGGAGCTGCAACAGATAAGACTTTATTATTACACTTATTGGTTATACTTTGTGTTGCATATGTTTTGGGCATAACCAGATTAGCTGGCTGCCCTGTTAGTTAGGGCTCAAGAAGTGAGTTAGTTTCCCTAACGGGAACAGGCTTCATTTTCTAGAAAGTTGTTTTTTAAAGGGACAGTGCACCCGTACTTTATTTTGGTTGTGGCTAATAAACCACTATAGTTGAACGTTTCCCATCGTGTCTAGCGTCTTACTGACCCCGCCGTGAGGCCGTAGTGCCACAATATATATATATATATATATATATATATATATATATATATATATATATATATATATAAGACAGCGCCCATATTAGCATACACCTATACCCAGCACAGATATATGACAATGCTTCTAGATTAGCAGGAAACCAAGCAAATTGCAATATAAAAAGTGAAAAAACAAAATTGTGAAAAAATATATGAAAAAATAAAAAATATATTAAATGTACAGTATGTTGGCAACAAAAATAATAAAAAAAGAAAAAAATACCTATAAAAATTGTGTGTAAGTCTCTTTTGTATTGTTGACAAAAATGTATAATCAATATAAAATGATGTCCATACAAATCCTTAAAAATGAATTCCAAGTCCTGGGCAGCTTAATTCTTGGGATCACCAACCTCCCAACGATACCTAAGAAAAAAAGAAGAAAGAAAAAGCGCCCGATCTTAGTGTAAATTCAGATTTAAAAGGTTTTAATTATCATGAACAGACGATTGCCAACTCACACTTTGTCAGTTTAAAATAAGCAATTTATGGGACAAGCCCATGCACCATGCTGACGTCCAAGTTTCAGAAGTCTTCCATCTGCATACAAATGTGGCTGCTGTGAATCAGCCCTGCTGTGGGATGTGCTGCCGGTACAACCTTTCTCCTCTGCAGGGAAGGTAGATGTTTCTGGCTGTATTCAATCACCCACCGATCGAGTAGCAGGATGCAGGAACTGACGTCTGTGCTCTGGAGCTTGAGCTTGAGCTACTTGGCACATATAGCTATATATATATATATATATATATATATATTACACCACACCATATATGGATTGTTATCTTTTTCGTCTTACCCCTTTTACTGGATTTATATTGAATGAGATGACGTTTTAGGGAAGTCCTTAAGTCAGACAGCAGGGCATTTCATATTGTTTTTCCCATGATTGAATTCACACTGTGAAACTGTATATTCACTAATCATTTCCCGAGATATAACTGTATATTTCGGAGTTTCGACGCACCCACCATCTTTTTTTCTTTTCAGAGAGAATTAAGTTCATATTTGAGAAAGCTGCAGCCAACGGGCACGGCTGGTCACTGGGATAGTTTCCCATTCACAAGTTAAAGTACAGTAAAATAGTGCTTTTGATTGACCTACTCTTAACTTCATCAAAAAACTCATAGCTCCTGAACCTTCCTAATTTATAGCAGCAGGAAATATAACTTAACCGCTTGCCTGCTGGGGTAAAAGCCTTACAATTGGCCACAACACAATAGGGAACCAGAATCTGAGCATTGAAAGGCTTTGTGTTAGTTTCAAAAGGTTTTCACAACAGGAACTCCTCTTGTCTCAATGCTATTCAATGGATCCATAGAACAGATCACTACTACTATGCAAGAATGGGTCAGAATACACATTTTCTCCAGGTGAAAAATAATGGTTTGTTGATGTTGGGAACCATATGTATATTGTAGCTGAAGGCGTTTGTGGGAATGTTCTTGCCTTTGAAGTTGACCTTGGGCAAGTCACTTTAGCTCACTGTGACTCAAGCACCAAAATTCCGTTTGTAGCACTTTGGAGCCGGGGCTGGTTGTGCCGGCATAATCTGTGTACAGCGCTGTATACACTGTGAGTGCTATCTAAGAAAAATACATTATTATGATTCCTAATTGATTGCAATAAGCCATTACTCATGCACACGGATCTCTACTGTCTGCTTTTTCTGAAATGAATCAGTGGAAGGTTTAACAGGGTTACTCAAATATGTGACTAACAATTTGAATGCCTCTTATCAGGAATTAATTAAATGGAGTAGTGAAAAGGAGATGCATCCTTATTAAATAGCACAGAAAAGGATTTATTTCCATTTCTATTTGAACCACCCACATAATGTCATCATGTAAACACTTTTATTCACATTACTTCTTCTTGTTGTTTCCAATGCAACTAACTAAAAGTCTTCCGTTTTCCCTGATCAGATTTTGCGGGAGGACAAGGGGGATAATGGAAAAAGGGAAAATGTAAGAACCTGCTGTTATCGGGCTGGGCTTGAACGAAACGCTTAACGCTTGGAACACAAAGGTATCTGTTATCATTAGGTACTGGGGTATATGTATCAAGGTAAAACTGGGGCAAAACAGTACTGTGCTGAAGCAGGGATATCCTGAAAACCTTGCCAGTGGGCGGCCCTTGAGGACTGGCGTTGGCCCGCCCCTGATCCAGAGAATCCGCATTTGTTTTTGTAACGCTTAACTGCCCGCAGACCTGACCAGTCCCCAGTACTGAGGTGGGTAAGGGTATAACACGCACCCCTAGCAGTGAGGGCGTGCCCGGAGTGTGGTAAGATGCGTTGCCGGGTCTGGTGAGAAAGGGTTAGCCAGATACTTGCCGCGTCCGGGGGGCCAGAGGTCCGAAGGTATAGATCCGAAAGCCGCAGGTCAAGGGCAGAAGAGAGCTGCGTAGTGAGGTCCAAAGCCGAGTCCAAGGGGTAGCGACGTACACGAAGTCTAACGAGAGCCGAGATCAAATCCAAGGGTATCAAACGAGGGCAGGGACTGGAGCGAGAGCTGCAATACAAAAGAGAGCCAGGCATAGACCTCCATACTACAAGAGCCACAAGAAAACTATGCAGAGCAAGGAAGGAGAGGGCAGACAGGAACTATAAATGCCGGAGAACCAATGGGAGCAAGAGGTGGAGCGGGGGCTTGACTGAGCAGCCCCAGGGATAGGTTAGGATGCCTAGCGTGGTGTTCACCAGTGGGAATAGCCTCCAGCTGATGGGAGGTGGAGCCCAGGCTGCAGGAGGAGTGCAGAAGAGAACGGGTGCCCCAGCAGCATGGGGGCGGAGGCAGCGTGCGCCGCGGAGGACCCTAGCGGGTAAGGAGCCGGCGGGGAGGGGGCCTGGACCGCGTGGCATTGCTGGGAGCCGGGGTGACGTGGACCCGCTGTAAGGCGCGTGTCCCCCGATCCCTTACAGTTTTAAAGAGAAGCACTCTCCGAATCTGAATCCAGGTTTGGGCCACAGACTTTAAAAAGGTGGTACAGTATATGGCAATAACAACAGTCCCGGTAACTTATTTATTATTTATTGGGATTTATATCCCCTCCCCCCCTATGAAATATAAGGATATGCTGTTAACAAGTAGACAATTCATTATGCATGACCTTCATTTAAGTGAGTCAACATCCAACTTGTTGTCAATGCCTCTCAACTTGTTAAATAAGGGTAATAATAAGGTTAGGGTTTTTTTATTAGAGTGGCCCTGATATTTCCCCCCTACTGTAGTTCTGATTAATTCCAGCCCCCAAAGTGTTCAGTGAGATTGGACTGTCAGAGGAAGATTACAGGCGTCAGTCAAAATTTCGCAATAACATATTTGTGTTTTTACTTGGTTTTTCCCCTGTGATTTCACCAAGAAATATTGCTTACAGCATTGTTGCTATTTTGATAATACCCTGCTCCCTGCCCAAGGCACGGAATCCATCAAGTCATAATTAACCTCAGACACTTCCAACGTCATGATGACCCAATGCCAGGTTCTGTCAAATGTCTTTGTCCGTATTAAAGAAAAACAGTAAACCATTCAATAAATGACAGTGTAAGTGTAACATTGGTTCATCCACAGAATTCTGGAGATAGGTGAGTCTGGATTTCATCAATTCGAACCTCCCTGAACTTCTGCTGTTAAGATTAATTTGAACGGTGGCTCGGATCTGTCTGCCTGGGCCGAACCTCGTTTTCCATTTACGCTCAGGCGGAAATGACAGAGGCATGGAGGGGAGGCAGAAGGGCAGAAAGAGAGACATGGAGGGAGAGGCAGAGGGGCAGAAAGAGAGACACGGAGGGAGAGGCAGAGGGGCAGAGAGAGGGACACAGAGGAGAGGCAGAGGGGGCAGAAAGAGAGGACAGAGTGGCAGATAAAGAGACATGGAGGGAGAGGCAGAGGGGCAGAAAGTGACGACAGAGTGGCAGAGAGGGACACGGAGGGAGAGGCAGAGGGACAGAAAGAGAGGACAGAGTGGCAGAGAGAGAGACATGGAAAGAGAGGCAGAGGGACAGAAAGAGAGGACAAAGTGTCAGAGAGAGAGAGGCATAGAGGGAGAGGCAGAGGGAAAGAAATAGAGGGACATGGAGGCAGAGGCAGAGGGACAGAAAGAGAGTGGCAGAGAGAGAGACATAGAAGACACACAGAGATAAAGAGAGAGACATGGAGGAGAGAGAGATGTGGAGGGCTGAGAGGGAAAGAGAAATGGAGCACAGAGCGAGACATGGAGGAGAAAGAGAGAGAAACATGGAGGACAGAGAGAGAGACATGGAGGAGAGAAAGAAAGACAGACATGGAGGAGAGAGAAAGAAAGAGAGACATATAAGGCAGAGAGAGACATGGAGGAGAGAGAGACATGGAGGAGAGAGAAACATGGAGGAGAGAGAAACATGGAGGAGAGAGAGACATGGAGGAGAGAGAGAGACATTGAGGAGAGAGAGAGACATTGAGGAGAGAGAGACATTGAGGAGAGAGATCATAGAGGAGAGATGCACAGAGGGACAGAGAGATGCACAGAGGGACAGAGAGATGCACAGAGGGACAGAGAGATGCACAGAGGGACAGAGAGATGCACAGAGGGACAGAGAGATGCACAGAGGGACAGAGAGATGCACAGAGGGACAGAGAGATGCACAGAGGGACAGAGAGATGCACAGAGGGACAGAGAGATACACAGAGGGACAGAGAGATACACAGCGGGACCGGGAGATACACAGAGGGATCGGGAGAAACACAGAGGGATCGGGAGAAACACAGAGGGACCGGGAGAAACACAGAGGGACCGGGAGATACACAGAGGGACCGGGAGATACACAGAGGGACCGGGAGATACACAGAGGGACAGAGAGAGATACACAGAGGGACAGAGAGAGATACAGAGAGGGACATGGAGATACAGAGAGGTACAGGGAGATACACAGAGGGACAGAGAGATACACAGAGGGACAGGGAGATACACAGAGGGAAAGGGAGATACACAGAGGGACAGAGAGATACACATAGGGACAGAGAGATACACATAGGGACAGAGAGATACACAGAGGTACAGGGAGATACACAGAGGTACAGGGAGATACACAGAGGGACAGGAAGATACACAGAGGGACAGGGAGATACACAGAGGGACAGGGAGATACACAAAGGGACAGGGAGATACACAGAGGGACAGGGAGATACACAGAGGGACAGGGAGATACACAGAGGGACAGGGAGATACACAGAGGGACAGGGAGATACACAGAGGGACAGAGAGATACACAGAGGTACTGGGAGATACACAGAGGGACAGGGAGATACACAGAGGGACAGGGAGATACACAGAGGGACCGGGAGATACACAGAGGGACAGGGAGATACACAGAGTTACAGTGAGATACAGAGAGGGACAGGGAGATACACAGAGGGACCGGGAGATACACAGAGGGACCGGGAGATACACAGAGGGACCGGGAGAGATACACAGAGGGACAGAGAGATACACAGAAAGACAGAGAGATACACAGAGGGACAGAGAGATACACAGAGGGACAGAGAGATACACAGAGGGACAGTGAGATACACAGAGGGACAGAGAGAGATACACAGAGGGACAGAGAGATACACAGAGGGACAGAGAAATACACAGAGGGACAGAGAGATACACAGAGGGACAGAGAGATACACAGAGGGACCGGGAGATACACAGAGGGACCGGGAGATACACAGAGGGACCGAGAGATACACAGAGGGACCGGGAGAGATACACAGAGGGGCAGAGAGATACACAGAGGGACAGGGAGATACACAGAGGGACAGAGAGATACACAGAGGGACAGGGAGATACTGCACCGACACACTTTATTCGAGCAAATACCCGGTATGTACCTGGCAGATACCTGGAATGCGCCACTCCTCACCTCTGACAAGCCCCGTTGCGTTTGCCTTCCCAGCCTGGGTTCATGCCTGGCTGATGGGCGGCTGATCTGTTAAATGATAATGATTAGGATTTAATAGGCTGCAATGCTTCGCGTGTCTACCAGATGGCATAAATTCATGAATTGTAATGCAGTATATATATATATACTGTGCAGTATTGCAGCCAGCGGGAATAAAATGCTTCAATCCCTGCTTGGAAAATAACTCAATGCACTCGGGCAGAAAACAGTCACAAACCTCAATACACCCGGGTATACCCGAATTCGTGGGACTAGCCAAGCTCGAATAAAGTGTGTCGCCAGTGTACACAGAGGGAAAGGGAGATACACAGAGGGACAGAGAGATACACATAGGGACAGAGAGATACACAGAGGTACAGGAGATACACAGAGGTACAGGGAGATACACAGAGGGACAGGGAGATACACAGAGGGACAGGGAGATACACAGAGGGACAGGGAGATACACAAAGGGACAGGGAGATACACAGAGGGACAGGGAGATACACAGAGGGACAGGGAGATACACAGAGGGACAGGGAGATACACAGAGGGACAGGGAGATACACAGAGGGACAGGGAGATACACAGAGGGACTGGGAGATACACAGAGGGACAGGGAGATACACAGAGGGACAGGGAGATACACAGAGGGACCGGGAGATACACAGAGGGACAGGGAGATACACAGAGTTACAGTGAGATACAGAGAGGGACAGGGAGATACACAGAGGGACCGGGAGATACACAGAGGGACCGGGAGATACACAGAGGGACCGGGAGAGATACACAGAGGGACAGAGAGATACACAGAAGGACAGAGAGATACACAGAGGGACAGAGAGATACACAGAGGGACAGAGAGATACACAGAGGGACAGAGAGATACACAGAGGGACAGAGAGAGATACACAGAGGGACAGAGAGATACACAGAGGGACAGAGAAATACACAGAGGGACAGAGAGATACACAGAGGGACAGAGAGATACACAGAGGGACCGGGAGATACACAGAGGGACCGGGAGAGATACACAGAGGGACCGGGAGATACACAGAGGGACCGAGAGATACACAGAGGGACCGGGAGAGATACACAGAGGGACAGAGAGATACACAGAGGGACAGGGAGATACACAGAGGGACAGAGAGATTCACAGAGGGAGTCAGAGAGGTATACAGAGGGACTAAGCGAGTTATACAGAGGGACTAAGAGAGAGAGACACAGAGGACTCAGAGAGAGAGAGAGAGACTGGGGGGGGGGGGGAATTCTTCAATTCAGAGGCCTCAAAAAATACAATTTGTCATTCATTTGCAAAAATGAAACAATCGGTTTAAGAAACAAGCTCGCTGTGTTGGGAAGCCAGTTCAATTTTGACATTCTTTACTAATTTGTTTTTTTTACCCTGCTACATTGCAATGCAGCAAAAAAGAGTAGATACATGCACTCCAAGTAAGGTAGGGATATGGGTGGGACACAAGGGGTACGAGAAAATACAAAATAGATAACTGACAGATACGAAATCCAACTGGAAATGGTGGATCAGTGAGTCCCCAAATTACGTGCACTCACAACCATACAAGTGTGAATATAGTAATAAGGTATTATAACTAAGTGATTCTAAATGCTAGAACAATAGAACCCCACAGAAAATAATACGAATTCAAGAGAATGTATCTTGGTTAAAAATATTTTATTAATATAGAATATTTAAAATACAAGGTGTATATATAATGTATGTATGTCTTTATTTATATAGCACCATTAAAGTACATTGTGCTTCATAGCAGTAATACACATGACAATCATATAGATAACAAATAATACAAATAACACATAAAGGGTAGAAGTGCTTCAGACATAAAAGTAAAATTTAGGAAAAGGAGTCCCTGCTCCGAAGAGCTTACAGTCTAATTGGTTGGTAAGAAGAATGTACAGAGACAATAGGAGGGTGTTCTGGTAAGTGCGTCTGCAAGGGGCCAGGGTTTGGGTATGAGGTGTAAAACTATCTCTCATAGAGCTACTCATATGCTTCCTTAAGCAGGTGTGTTTTGAGTTGGGCTTAAAGGTTGATAGAGAGGTTGGATAATTTCCTATAAGTGGCGAGAGTTGCTGGATGAACAGTAGGCAGTGATAATGGGATCACTGAATGGTGGATAGTGGTATTGCAAATATCTACAGTCACCTGCTCTTTGAGGATAATCTAGGATTAACTGTGTGTCACCACTTAAGTTACGACACCATTTGATCTACATGGGTGGTGTGGCTGGGATATTTGTGTTGTATGTGCTCTAAATCCAAATGTCTAGCACAGCGAAGGTCCCAAGATGTTGAGTTTAGTATTAGTCCTCATATTAGAGAGCGAAAAGTAGGAAGTCGGAGGCAGACCAATTTGAGTCTACAAGAAGGAATAGACTCTCTAGTAGAGACACCCCTTCCAAAATCACACTACAATAGAATAATATATAACTGCTCTATTTGACCGTGGTGTGAGAGGTTACAGCAAATCAGAGCAAGATAGGCCGTGGTAAGAACGTATTTCAAAGAGTCATATCGCAACTGAGCACCATGTATCTTGTACCGTGGTAGTAATGGTTACAGTGAACCAAGACGATGAGCTGTGGTAGGAACGGTTCTCAGGGAGCTGCAACGCAGCCTTGAACCATGTTTCAAGGAACAGGCACAAATGGTAAGTATTCCACTCAGTGTAGGTAACAAAAATACAGGTAATACAATAATTAGATGTGGATCCCACTAGCTAGCGACAAGGTTTATCAGACCTCCTGTTTATAGTGGCTAGCCCAGAGCACATTTGCACAATAGGGTTGTGAAACCCCGCCCCCCCCCCTGGAAGCAGTTGCAATCAGTAAAGCGTGAGTGCAAGTTATTAGTCAGGGGTCTCCTTATGCCCTGTTGTTACAGGTTGGCCACGGGGTTTGACTTACCTGCACCTACCTCCCAGAAACGCTCCCTTTGATTCATCACCACAGGGGTCCCTCCCTGCCTGGGTCTGCATTTGGTTATTTGTGTATGCAGCAATGCTATGTGCCTAACTGCAGCATTGCAACACAGTGCTGTATCACCAATGCTCCCAGCGTTTTTGTGTATCACAATACTTGTGTAGATTGAACACTAACCACATCCCTGACAAGGTTATACTTACTGTTCATCTACTGAACCATTTTCATACAAGTACTGTGAGATTCAACAGTAACTCTATTCTACTGTGTATCAAACCAGCTATGACACTACCTGGTCAACTAGAGTGATTTCACATCAGTACTGCACAGTACACAATTTAGGTTTTAAATATATTTGTTATGTTTGCTTTATTCAATTATATCAATAAAAGTTTATTATTTTCATCTAGTAGGGTTGAGTGCATCACATAGGGTTCTTGTTCCTCTCCCCCCCAATAATACAATAATTAACAGCTTGTGCAGCATCCTCAACAGCGGGAACAAGATATTCCTGGTATAAAGACCACATCTAGGTCAATGATCCCACTGGGTGCTGCCTGGTTGTAGCAATTTCTTTTTAGAAGTTATGGAGTTGTGCAGAGGTTAGTCACTCAAATCCCGTGAGTCTAAAAATTAAACAAATCCGAATCCCGATAGTAGATGTAAATGTATATTATACTGTAGTTAGGAGTCAGAATATTATGGTTCGGCACCTCCTACAAAAATAAACAATTCCTACCGGCAGCAAAAATACCGTGACTGCCAAGGTGGAACGATCAGGTCAGTGTGCAGTCACCAGGTGCTGTAGCTGCAGTAGGCAGCGTATGTCACCGTGATCGCAGGGTTGGATTGATTAAATCAGTGTCTTTCCACCGGGTAATGTGGCAGCAATGTACGCCTGTCTGAGATGGCGTGTGTCCCTACGAACGTTGTGCGGAGGCGCGCTTTGTCAAGGGATACATAGGAATGCACCTTAAAAAAAGTAATTGTGTATATTGTATGTATGTATGTATGTGTATGTATGTGTATGTGTATGTATGTATGTATGTATGTGTGATGTATGTATGTATGTATGTATGTATGTATATGTATATATATGTATGTATATGTATGTATGTGTATGTATGTGTATGTATGTATGTATGTATGTCTTTATTTATATAGCTCAGAAAAATTTATTATCTCATATAACACAATGTTTCAACCAGCTAAGTGGTCTTTCTCAAGTTCAACTTGAGAAAGACCACTTAGCTGGTTGAAACATTGTGTTACTGTCCCGGCTAAGCTCAGTCTAAAGCTTGCCGGGAGCTGGCCGGGATCGTAGAGGGCTAGCCACGGGTCCATTCTCCGTTTAAAAACGGAGTTTCCTGCGCGGCGGCCGCTTCAATAGATAAGCGCTAATGGCGCTTACTATTGAAAGCCGGTTTCGGCTGGGGACAGCCCGCGCGCCGCCCGCGCTATTTTAAAACTGCGGTGGCGGCCGCATTAGGGTCAGCCCGCCCGCCACTTTATATGAGATAATAAATTTATTTTCTGAGCAAATCCGGCGTGCCCTGGAACTTCCTGTTTTTGCTGACCTTGGAGTTGTTCATAGACGGGGACTCCCCTGGACCAGGAGCACCGGTGACAGCAAGTATCTGAACTCATTGCATGGTGTGCAGCATTATGCTTGGTTATGTTTTTATTTATATAGCGCCATTAGTGTACATAGCGCTTCACATTAGTGTACATAGCGCTTCACATTAGTGTACATAGCGCTTCACATTAGTGTACATAGCGCTTCACATTAGTAATACACGTGACAATCATATAAATAACAAATAACAGATCATGGGAATAAGTGTGTAGAAAGCCAGTGCATCAGAAAAAACAAGTCCTGTTTGGCATAATAAACTGAGGTTTAGGATAAACTCCTTCAATGTAAGCATATAGCATAACGAAGCCCTAATAGGGTTAGGGGACTAGTACCTAATGCCAGCGGCACCATAAATACATAGTACAGGCCAACGTCCCATATATCAGAGAAAAAAGGGGTACAGCGACCCACAAAGTGAACTCACTCAGTATACCAATCTCAGAATCTTCATAGGCATAGGCTGCAATCTCCCAGGTGATGGCAGGAACAAGTGGAAAAATAAGGCAGTGCACTGCCCAGAGAAACAGAAGGAGGCTCACGGATTTAAGCAATAAAAAATAGATTTATTACATAAAAAGTGGACAAAAGGGTCCCCCCTAGGCCACAGCAGGGGTCCACCAACTAGTTTCAGGCAAAAATGCCCTTTATGCGGTGACACCTTGATAAAGGGCATTTTTGCCTGAAACTAGTTGGTGGACCCCTGCTGTGGCCTAGGGGGGACCCTTTTGTCCACTTTTTATGTAATAAATCTATTTTTTGTTGCTTAAATCCGTGAGCCTCCTTCTGTTTCTCTGGGCAGTGCACTGCCTTATTTTTCTACTTGTTCCTGCCATCACCTGGGAGATTGCAGCCTATGCCTATGAAGATTCTGAGATTGGTATACTGAGTGAGTTCACTTTGTGGGTCGCTGTACCCCTTTTTTCTCTGATATATGGGACGTTGGCCTGTACTATGTATTTATGGTGCCGCTGGCATTAGGTACTAGTCCCCTAACCCTATTAGGGCTTCGTTATGCTATATGCTTACATTGAAGGAGTTTATCCTAAACCTCAGTTTATTATGCCAAACAGGACTTGTTTTTTCTGATGCACTGGCTTTCTACACAGTCAGTGAGAAAGGTTTAAGGCGGGAGAGGGCTTTAGATACAAATGGGGTAGAGAGAAGGCATCCTTGAGCAGAACGCAAGAGTCGGGATGGTGCATAGCGAGAAATTAGGGCTGAGATGTAAGGAGGGGCAGAAGAATGTAAAGCTTTAAAAGTGAGGAGGAGAATTGAGTGCGAGATGCGGGATTTGATACTGCACCGACACACTTTATTCGAGCAAATACCCAGTATGTACCTGGCAGATACCTGGAATGCGCCGCTCCTCACCTCTGACAAGCCCCGTTGCGTTTGCCTTCCCAGCCTGGGTTCATGCCTGGCTGACGGGCGGCTGATCTGTTAAATGATAATGATTAGGATTTAATAGGCTGCAATGCTTCGCGTGTCTACCAGATGGCATAAATTCATGAATTGTAATGCAGTATATATATATATACTGTGCAGTATTGCAGCCAGCGGGAATAAAATGCTTCAATCCCTGCTTGGAAAATACCTCAATGCACTCGGGCAGAAAACAGTCACAAACCTCAATACACCCGGGTATACCCGAATTCGTGGGACTAGCCGAGCTCGAATAAAGTGTGTCGCCAGTGTAGGAAGCCAGGAGAGGAATTTCAGCAGGGGAGACGCCGAGACAGATTTCGGAAATAGTAGAGTGATTCTGGCAGCAGCGTTTAAGATAGATTGAAAGGGAGACAGGTGAGATATACATTTATATGCTGCACCACAAAAAAGCAAAAGGGAGATGATAAAAAACAACATAAGCCATTTGTTGGCGAAACATGTCAGTGTAACCCTCTCTCTTTTTTTGGCACATTAAATTGTTGTTTTTTATCATCTCCCTTTTGCTTTTTTGTGTTGCAGTGTTTTTTTCTGGGCTTTGTGCCTGGTACATTTCATTCGTTATTCACTCTCAACGTTTTTTGCACGCAGAAGATTAAGTTTTAAGGACCCTTTATTCTGCAAGTGAAGAAACTCCTGTGGATTTGTCTCTGACTAGGGAGTGACCATCATTGTTCATTTCAACTGTGAGTATCATTCCAATTGTTGCTGTACTTATATGCTATACTGGAGGGGTGATCTCATGCGTATATATATATATATATATATATATATATATATGGTCAGATGATCGCAGTTCAATGCTAAATCCTCTACAAGTGCATTTAATCTCACATGGTCAAGGCTTGCATAAGGGTTCCTTTCTGCTTCTTGTCTACCATATTACTTCATTGGATTATAGAAAGTATTCCGGATTTGTATCAGTGGATTTCTTTCTCCATAGTGAATCCCATATATTTGAGCCCCAGTTGTTTCCCCTATCTAGGGCAATCTATCATTTATATGCAGAGTTCCACAACAACTGAGCAGGAACTTGCTTATTCAATCTGCAGAACCGCGTTGATTTGAGAGCCCGGGACCCTTGCTTCCCGAGGTACAGGCACCGTTATGGGGTGCCGGTATCTCTTATGCATTTAAATGAACGTGGGAATAAAATGCATAGAAGATACCAGCACCCCATAACAGGAGCCTGTATCTCAGGAAGCAAGGGGTCCCCGGACCCCAAATCAACGTAGTTCTGCTCCGGAGACCCTCTGCTACAATACACTAATATTAAAACCCAAATAAAAAAATTAACAAATTTGTTACCGTAGCAGCTATCCGCTATGGTAATGAAACTTCTTTAATGTAATTTCTATTAATAGCGTGCGGGAGCAGGGGGTCTCTTGAGCTGAACAGCATTGATTTCAGCCTCGGGGACCCCTTGCTTCCCGAGTTATATGCCCTGGTATGGGGTGCCGGTATCGCCTTCATTATTTAAATTCCCCGGTCACGTGTCGCGGATGCATTTTTTTGGCAAATGCTTGTTTTCTATTGACTGTTATTTTTTCTATTTCTGTTTATTGTTTGGATTAAATTGGTTAGAATTTGGATGGCTTGTTTTTAGTACATTTTAGGATTGGTTAGCGTTTTTAATTATTTATTAGTTTTGTTGCTACTGGTTTAAATTCATTCATTAATTTGTTGGCAGTGTTGTAAATTAATTATTTTTTTTGTTAGCTAGTGGTTTTATTTGTTTAATAGTTTGCTTGGATAGTTGTTTATTTAATTGTATTGTTTTGGAATAACATAATTGTAATAAATTTGCTATTTTGGTGATAGATAATTATTCGTGATGTGTTCTATTAGGCAAATAAGTTCTTTTATTGTTGGGGTGTTTAGGTGCTTCTGTATTTATGTGATTATTGTGTATTTTTGGCCTTAATTATTTTTATTAGGTTGACCATTGAGTGATATAGTAGCCTATCATGCCCATATTATATGGGTATGATATACCACTGTGCAATCAATGGGTACAGTGTGGGTATATTGAATCCGGGGTGGGTGGTTAGACCTCACGGGTGGGCAGCGGGGGATGGGCGTTAACCCTTAATTACTATAGTGGTTATTAACCGCTACGGTGATGAAGGTGTTGGGGGCCATTAGATTGTATTATTTATTGTATTCTTTCTGGCAGTGGAGAACATGAACCTGCAGTGTGCTGATGAGGACGCCCTTCATGATGGCAGGGTTAAGTTGAACATGTTATTTACTTTATTTATGCTGGCTGGCTAATGTTTGATTTATAATGGGCAAATTAGCCATTATTCATATCTGGATAATAGTAATTTTGCCCACTACTGTACTGTATGTGTTGGGGGGGGGGGGAGGTGTAGTTATTGAAATGTATTCCACATTATTCAATTGGATTGGTACCGCAGGCAAGAAGGGACCCACGAGGACCAGTACCCCCTGACATCCGTGGAGACCACTCGGGGACCACTGTGGGACCCCCAGATACCGGCGTGGACCACCTGGAGGCCCACGGACACTCGCGGGGACCACCTGGGGACCCCCGCCGGCTTCTGGCATCAATCCTGTGCAGAAAAAAATACAAATGTTTTTATGTGGAGGCACAGGATGTGGGTGGGTTGTGTATTGGTGGGTAGTACATATTGTGATGTTTATTGGGGGCAGAGGGCATGAGTGAAGAGCCAACTATCCCCTTC
This sequence comes from Ascaphus truei, assembly GCF_040206685.1. Classification (NCBI taxonomy): domain Eukaryota; kingdom Metazoa; phylum Chordata; class Amphibia; order Anura; family Ascaphidae; genus Ascaphus; species Ascaphus truei. The sequence continues at coordinate 51,039,625 of NC_134492.1, forward strand.
ACTTACCCCCTCTGCACCCAATAAAGCGGCTGTTGTTCCTTAACCCCTTCATTGCCTTAGCGGTTAGCAGGTAAGGTAATTAAAGTTGCCTATAAATGCATTTTATTGCATGGGATTCATGCCGGGGGTCTCCGTTGCTGATATTAATGGGTATCAGCTCCGGAGACCCCTGGCAACAATCTGATGTTGATGCAGGAAAATGCATTATTTTTTTTCTCAGTCCCTCTCTCGCCGCTTCTCGGCAGCTTGTCACCACCTTCCTGCCAACTTTTCCTGATTGGAGGATTTTGAGAAATCTCCATTCTAGAGCCGCGATTAACCCTGAAAAGCTAATCGGGCTACTAGAATTGCGCGCGTTTGAAAACCTGCCAATAAGTGGCTTCTCGACGCTCGATTCTCGGGAAAAAAAATGCCGAAAAGGGCTTTTAACTGTGATTTTATCGGGGCTTACTGAATAGCAGTAGGCCTTTTTGAGAAAAGGCCTTGATAAGTGGCTTATCGGTGCTTAGTGCATAGGCCCCTACGTCTTTGGTTCTCCACCTAATTTTATTACACACTAGCTGAGAGACCCGGCGTTGCCCGGGAGAGGGGGGGGAGGGACAGTGGACAGGAGGAGGGGAGGGGGGGAGGGACAGTGGACAGGAGGAGGGGAGGAGGAGGGGAGGGGGGGAGGAGGAGGGGCGGGGGGGAGGAGGAGGGGCGGGGGGGAGGAGGAGGGGAGGGGGGGGGGGAGGAGGGGAGGGGGGAGGGACAGTGGACAGGAGGAGGGGGGGGACAGTGAACGGGAGGGGGGGACAGTGGACGGGAGGGGGGGACAGTGGACAGGAGGGGGGGACAGTGGACAGGAGGGGGGGGCAGTGGACAGGAGGGGGGGGACAGTTGACAGGAGGGGGGGGGGACAGTTGACAGGGGGGGGGGACAGTGGACAGGAGGGGGGGGACAGTGGACAGGAGGGGGGGACAGTGGACAGGAGGGGGGAGACAGTGGACAGGAGGGGGGGTGGGTTGCTTACAATTTCCGTGTCCCTCCTCTCCACTCCCCCTGTATGTTTCTCCGCTCCCCCCTCTCTCTCCGCTCCTGCTCCCCCCCCCATGCGTAGCTCCGGTCCCCACCCTAGAGTGTCTGACACACACACACACAGTGTAACACACACACACACACATAGTGTAACACACACAGACACAGTGTAACACACACACAGTGTCCCACACACACACACACACACAGTGTCACACATACAGTGTCCCCCCCCACACACAGAGTGTCACACACACACACACAGTGACACACACAAACACACACAGTGACACACACACGTCACCTCTCCTTCCGTCCGCTGCCATCTTACTCCGCGATGGAGGAAGGGGGTCCTTCCGGGCTCCGCCATCTTAGGCGCCGCGTGTCCACTGCCTGTCGGAGCATCGGGGGGGAGGTGAGTGGAGCACCGGGGGGGAGGTGAGGGGAGCACCGGGGGGGAGGTGAGGGGAGCACCGGGGGGGAGGTGAGTGGAGCACCGGGGGGGAGAGCTGAGCGGAGCTCCGGGGGGGAGAGCTGAGCGGAGCTCCGGGGGGGAGAGCTGAGCAGAGCACCGGGGGGGAGCTGACATGGGGAGAGGAGGAGAGCGCGGGGGCGCGCGGCGCGTGCTTGAGAGCTGTGGGGGGTGTCCCGGGTGCTCGCTCCGCTCCCCCGCTGACTGTAGCGGCGCCGGGGGGGGGGGGGGGGGTGAAAGCGCGGGAAACAAGGAGACACAGGGAATGTTGGTTCTGTGTGGTGGGATCTCCGGAGGAGCTGCGGCCACGTGCGGTGTCCGTTGGTGATGTGAGGATCACACAGCGCTGCTGCCTCGGGGGGGGGGGGGGAGGTGCGGTGTCCGTTGGAGAGGTGAGGATGAGACAGTGCGGTGAGGAGAAGGGGAGGTGTGTTGGCAGTGTAGGCCGTAAGAGGCGGTGTGAGCGTGCGGTGTGTGTGGTGTTGTGTGAGGGTGTGGAATGTTGCAGTGCTGAAAGCAATAAGACTGTGCACCTGATTGTGCAGTTCTGTCGTGGTAGCAGGCGGTCAGGGTTTTCTGGGTTGAGAGCAGTGAGGGTTAGGTGCAAATCTCTCAGAGCAGTGAGGGTTAGGTGCTGGCAAGTGTTCCCAAAGCTCAGTGAGTGAGTGGTGGGAGAGTGTGTCAGTGGTGTAGGTCAGTGAGGGGTGGGACAGTGTGGCAGTGGTGTTGGCCGCAGACCAATGAGAGTTGTGCGGGGGCGGACCGCAGACCAATGAGAGGTGTGCGGGGGCGGGCATGGCCTGAGGCGGAGTGACAGGCCAAAGGTGCAATCAGATTGTCCGTAGGGACAGTAGGGACACAGGAAGATGCAGACAGGCATACAGTGCTTTCACTAATATATAATAAGATGTTATACAATGGTACAAAGCCATATAAATGGCCACACCTCAGTTGACAGCAATGAGAGGACATGAGGATGACCTCTTTAGACAAATTGGATAAATCCATCCCAACCTTCAAAGCTTCAGAGGAAATGATAAAATGTGTGTTTTAGTCCCTCAACTTTCTATAGGGTTTCAGTATACTGTATCACATTACACTGGTGCATGCCAATGGTTTTCTTTGACATCTCCTTTCTCCTTCCGCATTCCAAACAGCGCTCGTTTCCATTCCAGTCTTGGTGACGTCATCGCGTTGTGACGCATTCTTCCGTGTGTCCTGATTGGCTCTGAAATCCCGCAAGTGGTCGTCATCAATGATGTCATCGTGGGCATGGAGCTGCGCATCCCCATCGATGCAGGGCCTGTTCCCACTGTCATCCTCACCTCACCGTGCCTGGTCCTGAGCTCACGCGCACGCACATCATCACCGACGTCATCAGTGGACGCGTCGGTCCGATATTAATCCCTCATCCATCGCGCCATGCGAAATCCATCTTCGCGCTTGCGCAAGAACTCTGCATCTGAGAGCGCTTCCTCCTGTCTCCTCACTGGGGATCCCGGGGGTGATTGTTTGCTTTGATTTGTGCAACTATATATTGGACACTTTTTATATGGTATGCTAGTCACTTGAGAAAGACCTCTGAGAAGGTCGAAACGTCGTGCTGTTTGGACGCAATAAACCTTTTCGAAATCCGTAGTGCCTTGGATCATCTATCTTATCTCTATGCTCAGGATTTCTTTAGACATGTTTTCCCTGAACCAGGAGCACGGTACAAAATTGCAAGTATCTTGCCCCTCTTTGATTTCTATTTGTTGTGCAGAACTGTTATATCTTTTGTTTTTCTTTGACGTCTGCCATTCGGTAAGTTACAGCTGATGGTGACACACGTCTTGTCGCCTGGAACCCCTGCACGTCACTAGTTATTACATTTCCCCATAAGCCTCGTCATAGTTATTGTAAGTGCGCTCTTCACAGCAGGTTATAAGGCAGTAACGAGAAATGTTTTTGGGATAAGTTACTGTACATGCTTATATTGCCCCTAATCAATATGTTGTGAAGCTGCTTTTCTGTGTTGGAGAAGAATTCAGCTCTATTAAAATGATTGGAACTTAAATCTTCCCCAGTACAGGGAATCAGCATCCCAGCACATTCAATAGTGGGCCCTTAGCCTTACTATAATTAATAATAATATTTTTTTTTACTAAAGTAAGGTCACATGAAACATGTATGTGACATAGTTGAGTTAACACAACATACTTTGTAAACACTCAGCGTTTTCATAGGTTTCAGTGGCAGAGGTGGTGCAGAATAGTACAGGTATGTACAGTATGTATGGATATCTTTATTTATACAGCAGCATCCGTGTACATAGCACGTCACAGCTGCAATTCACAATATAAATAATTGGAGGCACAATGAGAATAAGCGCTTCAGACTGAAGCAAACATTAGGAAAAGGAGCTTACAATCTAAGAGATAAGTAGGGAGAACTTGCAGAGACAGTAAGAGAGATGTTCCCCTATAACGCACAATGAAACCTGCTACCCCTGTACCAGATCCAATGTTTCCATGATCAGCGGTTAAAACGAGAGTACTCCTCCTGTACTCCTCGTGTACTCCTCCCGTACTCCTCCCGTACTCCTCCCGTACTCCTCCCGTTCTCCTCCCGTTCTCCTCCCGTACTCCTCCCGTACTCCTCCCGTACTCCTCCCGTACTCCTCCCGTTCTCCTCCCGTTCTCCTCCCGTTCTCCTCCCGTTCTCCTCCCGCTCTCCTCCCGCTCTCCTCCCGCTCTCCTCCCGCTCTCCTCCCGCACTCCTCCCGTACTCCTCCTGTACTCCACCCCTTCTTCAGCGTGCTTTTCTGGAGTGGCTTGAAAGCATATCATTTTTTTTGCCCTGTATGTAAGAGGGTCATAAACTTTTCAAATCAGAATGTTACCAGCCTAACATATTTATTGATGGCAGGAAAGTATTTGCTATAAAAGCACAGCATGCTTTTAACTCTGCATATCTCATTGATTTTCGCTGAGTTTCATTTTAAAAGGGTTTAAGAAGGTCAACACCCAATACCCTTACGGCACGAAGCACAGAAAATCAAATTAGTTAAAGAATGTCAATCAAACATGCACTACAGACTGGAGATTAAAACCGCTTCTTCCTTGTTGGTCCGGTGTACTCTGTTAATACACTGAATAATACCGGCTATAGTAAACAGTGGGTCAGATTCAATTACGGGGTTATTGAATATCTGCCGTAGCAGTCGTTCAGGCCAAAAATCCCCAAAGGTGTCAATGGGGATTTTCTTTTGCCGAAGACGGCTTCTTTAGCGGATATAGGGGCCTATTCTAATAGCTCCGAAGTGTGATGAACCGCTTCTACAAACCATCTTCCCGTGGGATTGGCACACTCTGCTATTCTGTAAACCCTTCCCGCATGTCCAATCCGTTTTTTAGAAGTGGTTTCACTCCGGCTCTGACAGTCCGATCGGTTTGTCAAAAAAGAAGCATTTTGTAACAGAGATCAGGGTTTTTTTTGTGTCACATTTCATTCCACTACTTCTGTACATACAGTACCAAACCACCCCATCGAATTTCCCTTTAAGAGGTGCAAACTGTTTCTGCTTCCGATTCACTATGAGAAAATGGCTTGTAGTGTTTCACAGCAATTTTGCACATTTTTAAAATAAATTGTTAAACCTGTTTAACTTCTCTAATGTATTTAAAAATATACCTAGGGGGTATAGATCCTACTGGCAGTTACATAAACATGCTAACCATTTATACTGTATGGACACATTTCGTGCTGGGGATAGAGCCCAGAAGGCTGTGTGTTTTGATACAGTTACTGTATGCATTTGAAAATTGACTTTAATGTAAATTAAGCATTACTCATTAACTACTTAAGTGCAAGCTTGGAAATCTGAATACCACTCCTTAACAGATGATGGGATTATCACTTTTGGTACTGAAGGGGTTAACCCTGTAAAAAATGCATCCTTAACTAATTTGACACCAAAAGGCGTGACCCTCCCTGAACTAATGGACATAACCAATGCATTACAAGATTAGTGAATCGTTAGTTTACTGTGAAGGGGGTTTCTTAACCCTTTGAGGACCCATACTAGAAGATGAAAACATTAATATTAATTAACTTAAATAAGAAATTCCTCCTAATTGTTTTTTTTCCGTCAGTGGGTGGGAAGGTTTTAATTTTTTTTATTTATAAATGTTTTACCAGGAAGTAATACATGAAACAAATGAACAGAGGTTCTATATTAAAATTACATTCATTTAATGGACAGTTAGAGATAGAATATGATTATGGGTGTATGTAACAGATACAGACAAGATTAAAGTTGTGATATGAGAGGTAGGCTAGGCCTGCAATGTGCTGTGTTAGGAGAGGTAGGATAGGCCTGTAATGTGCTGTGTTAGGAGAGGTAGGCTAGGCCTCCATTGTGCTGTGTTAGGAGAGGTAGGATAGGCCTGCAATGTGTTGTGTTAGGAGAGGTAGGATAGGCCTGCAATGTGCTGTGTTAGGAGAGGTAGGATAGGCCTGCAATGTGCTGTGTTAGGAGAGGTAGGATAGGCCTGCAATGTGCTGTGTTAGGAGAGGTAGGATAGGCTGCAATGTGCTGTGTTAGGAGAGGTAGGATAGGCCTGCATTGTGCTGTGTTAGGAGAGGTAGGATAGGCCTGCATTGTGCTGTGTTAGGAGAGGTAGGATAGGCCTGCAACGTGCTTGCTGTGTTAGAAGAGGTAGGATAGGCCTGCATTGTGCTGTGTTAGGAGAGGTAGGATAGGCCTGCAATGTGCTGTGTTAGGATAGGTAGGGTAGGCCTGCATTGTGCTGTGTTAGGAGAGGTAGGATAGGCCTGCAATGTGCTGTGTTAGGAGAGGTAGGATAGGCCTGCAATGTGCTGTGTTAGGATAGGTAGGGTATGCCTGCAATGTGCTGTGATAGAAGAGACATTGCAACAAGAGCTTACATTCTATAAGAAAGGGTAAAGGGAAAAAGAGGGTACAGGGGATAAGAAGATTGGTGTGTTATGGATTGTAACAGAGCAGCTGTAACATTAACAGCGAACAGCAGCAAATGGCTGACACCCTTTGGCTGACACCCTTTGGAGCGACACAGATTTAGGCTGAAGAGGTTCTGAATGAATTTGCTGTGCTACGAAAGTCCTGTAGTGCAGGGAAATAAACATTGCAAAGGGTGGGGCTGACTAACACATTGGAGCAAGCCCAGATATTAACCCTTAGCACGCTGCTTCTGTGTAGAGGGGAGCAGCGCTAGGGGAACCCTTTCAGGCGTCCACCTTTGGGGCAACGCAGATGTAGGATTTGATGTTAATCTTCCATTTGTGGGAAAAACATCCAATGACAGATCTTCTGAGCGTGTGCGTGTTATCGCCTGCAATCTTCATTTGCGTGGACATGAAGTCTTCCCCTCCTTCTGGAATCGGCCTCACTGCATATTACGTAGGGATGTACAAGGTTAACTTTTTCTATGCTGACCGGGCTTTGATTCTTTATTCACTGCATATATTTAAAAGACATCTCTGCCGTCGTCAAGAGAGAGGATTGGGGTTTAAATTGGCTGTTTTCAGATAGCTCAGCAGGCCACACTTTAGGTATTGTACGCTTTACATCGTTAGCAAAGCCCCATTAGTCTTCACACTGTAAGTTTTCATTCAGCCCAAAGGCTGCTAATGATGAGAGAGCCAGTACCTGTATCCTTTAATGATGGTAAATAGCCCGTGTAACATCGGTACTCGAAGCTGTGTCACTATGAACGGCGGCTGGGCTTGTCTGTGGCAAATAAATATATTTGCATATGTTGCTCTACGCATATTTAGTATATTAGTATATTTCTCTGACCGTTTGTTACGGGACTGGTTGCTATATTCATGAGTATGTGTTTAAAGAGGCAGTCTGCCCGGCACTTTAAATATATACTGCCTTTTATTACCTTTATTGAAAATGAATGACCTGAGCTGCTGATCGATTGCTTCTTCCGTGATTGATCAGCAAAGGTCCTGCTTCCCAGGGTTCACTAAATGGCCGCCTTTCAGTTTCAATCAATCCTTCAGTCAATGTGACTCAGCAGTTGTATTGTAATATTACTAAGGTGACATTATCTATAGTTACAGTTTGCAGCTCAAACTGCTGGGAACATTGGCAACAAATGATCACAAACAGGATAGTGTTGCAAAGATCTTGCACTGCTGGTGAGGTGGGCTAAAACCTGCTATTGAAATCAAAGGATGCTCAGTGTAAACCTCATTAAAAATAGCATTAAGAGTTGAATTAAAAGAAACATGTAGTAAGTATTCTAGTACTACAGAACGGATTTATTTAAAGAAACACACGTGTAGGATATTGCTTGGATTGCTTCTTTAATCCCTGGTTATTATGGATATTTTCTGTTGCTGATGTATCAGTTCTAATTTTATATTTAGTACAGCAACATACAGTACTTGTATAAGCACTTTTCTGCGGTGGTGACTAGATTCTATACTTCTACATTATACAAGGCATGCGGCTTATCTCATTGCACGACATTGTAACCTGGAAACTTTTTTTAGATTGCTTTATTTGTGAACCACATGCTCTTTGTCATCATCAAAGTTTCTCAAAAAGAGCGGAATCATTCGTCCCAGTTCCAAAATGTCATCCTTAAAATCAGTTCTTAAAATAATGTATTTATTAGATCACTTTCCATGAAAAACAGTTGCAGATAAGAAAATGTAAAAAAAAGACTTGGTGTGTGCCGAGCACGCGTGTTCTAAGTGCAAATTCTTTGTGATTTATCACTGAAATTAGAGTTTTATTTTGATGTTTTTGATTGCATTAAAGATTTTTGAGAGTACAAAATGACTGGTACTGTGGCAGGTTTGGTTATATCCAGCAAGGATTTTTAGAGCTGTGAGATTAGCTAGTGTCACGGTAGACCAGGTCTCTTAACACATTTATATTTGTGGATCAGTCAATAGGCAAAACAAGGAAGTGAAATAAAATAAGATTTATTTGGATAAAACCTTGGAAATAAAACACAACACAAAGTACAGAAATATACACACTTACTGGGGTCTGTGGTCTGAGATCTAGCCTTTCCTAGGTTCAGGACACCCGCTTGCAAGGGTTTACCTTGATCGGAACCTTGTTCCGGATGTCCTGGACTGAGATTCAGCAGAAACTCCTGACCGGGACCCAGTCCCGATACTCCTGGAACTGTTTCCGGCAAGAACTCCTGACTCCAGATGAGAACTTGGTCCTCGTGTCTGACTTTAGTCTCTGCAGGGCAGACTTTCCTAGCTTCAAAACGAAGCCGGTTTCTCTGCTATTTGGGACAGAGCAACTTTGAAAAGCCCGCCCTCGCTTCATCGACTCAGCCGCAAAATCGGCTGGTCCTCTGACTGGGGTTTCTCCTTACATATCCTCCGCTCAGCTATGTTCAGAATAGAGGAAGGAGGAGCGACCAATCAGAGCGTGGGAATTCCTCCCCGCCAGCCAATAGAAACGAGCTCATCTCTGGGCTGACGTCACAGGAGGAGGCGTGCCAAGCTGGCTCGAAAAGCCGGGTGAGCGGGAAATATGATTTAGGCAATGGGAGAAGCGCCTACGAGCTGTATCTCCCCCAGCTAACTCATTGCCACCCGCTGAGCAGGCTCCACCAAGTCTGGCAGATGCAAAAGGTGTCCCCACAGGGTGCGCTTTGTTCTTCTCACCTCTGGACATCCTCTCCTCTTTCAGCTACAGACTCTAAACAGACATGCCGGCGTCTATGCTGATGCCCTGGCTGACTGTATAGAGCCTTAAAATAAATATCTAAAACATTATAATAAACACTTTAATAAAGTTTACACATTGGGGAACCTAGTGCAAAAAAGGGGGGGGGGTAGTATAGCGGTAACAAATGATATCAAATAAATATTTAAGTGAATACCCAAATGTTCACCGTGAATTAGTGAAGGGCAGCTGCCATTAAGTATATAAGACTGACTACCTATGTCAGATAAACACTTATACAAAACAAAAGAGGATATACTTGGCGCCAAGTGAAAATGGCCATATGTAGTGTGATAATGGTCTCACTGGTGTAATATACAACCGTTAATTGTTGTTGACAAATGTCCTGGTTGCTGCAGTCAGAAAGCAGTGATGATGGATTCCCAATACATGAAACGAGATAAAAACATATACAGCATAATACTGTGAGGTACAGTAGTTGGAGAGCACAAAATATTGTGTTAGATAAGAAATCAGAGGATTTGAATAAAAGTAAGTGAACAGGTAAGTGAAAAAAAGGAAGGTACATTTATTTAAAATATAATATATAAAACCAAATTCAATGGCAATACAATATAACAACAATATTAGTAGTCGTATTGAGAGCTTCCACTGACAATCCGCTGCAGTAAATACAGTTGTGAAAAAGAAAGTACACCCTCCTTGAATTCTATGGTTTTACATATCAGGACATAATAACAATCCCCTGTTCCTTAGCAGGTCTTACAATTAGGTAAATACAACCTCAGATAAACAACAACACATGCAAAACAAACCTCAGGCGCTATCTCTGTGTGGAGTGGATGGGAATGGAAATGTGAATCAATCAAAGATGATATTACCGTCTCAGCTAAAAACTAGCATCAGCTAGTAGTGATGAGGCAACCTCCTTCTCAAACCCCCTGTAGGATCTATCCAAGATCCTTAAAGATGCAGAGAAAACGGAAAAGGGTGGAGCAAGGGTCAGCAAATGCACAGAGATAAGCTCCAAGTGGAACAAACAGTGTGGTCACCCTAAAATTAGTTGAAAGAGGGTGAAGAACAACACTCAGTAGTTAACTGAGAAGGAATGAATAAAATATGATATAATATGAGAACACTACTTACACGGCCATGTGTAAGTACAGGCCCATAAAGGGTTCTTTCAAGGACACCCTCCTGTTTCAATGAGATGAACTTCTATGGGTATTCTCCATACTTCATAGTGTTCATAATGTTATGTAAACTGCGTGGCTAGGTGGCACCACTTCCTCGCAGTTTAAATTCTCCACCGCCGCGTCCGGTGTAGAGAAGCTGCTCAGCTGGATTGATGAATATAACCAAATAGTTACGGAAGCCTCCTTGGGACAGTCCAAGTCGAAATAGAGCAACAAAATAGAGGACTGTCCCAAGGAGGCTTCTGTAGCTATCAGGCCATCCTTTTAAGAAATGTCATTTGACACAAAACGCGTAGGTAACTTTGTTCTCCCCTATTAAACAACTAGGGAGTACTCCTGGTGTGAGCTTTGGGTGTCAACACCCGATCCTCAGTGTGTGTCATGGGGTTCATTTGATCTATGTGGTCTATATCTTAATGTAGTGTTATGTGACCTTCATTTTGATACAATTTTTGTGTTATATATGTTATAATTTATAAAGATTTATGTACTAATTTCGGCTTTATTGGTTTTCTTTCCATGCGCTCCAATTTTTGTGTTTTATGTGCTGAGTGTGCGCTGCTGATCACGAGAGATTAGGAGCTGCAGGGGAGACTTGGAAGTCAAGGGAGAGCTTTTGGAAGGACAGCGCACGCAAATCCCCCTTTCACAAAAATAATGCCAAAATGGAGATGCCATGTGTGAAAAACGAAGTATACCTTATGATTCAATAGCTTGTAGAACCACCTCTAGCAGCAATAACTTGAAGTAATAATTTTCTGTATGACTTTATTAGTCTCTCACATCGTTGTGGAGGAATTTTGTCCCACTCTTCTTTACAACGTTGCTTCAGTTTATTGAGGTTTGTGGGCATTTGTTTATGCACAGCTCTCTTAAGATCCCACCACAGCATTACAATCGGGTTGAGGTCTGGACTTTGACTGCGCCATTGCAACACCTTGATTCTTTTCTTTTTCAGCCATTCTGTTGTAGATTTTCTGGTGTGCTTGGGATCATTGTCCTGTTGCATGACCCAATTTCGGCCAAGCTTTAGCTGTCGGACAGATGTCCTCACATTTGACTCTAGAATACTTTGGTATACAGAGGATTTCATGGTTCATGGTTGACTCAATGACTGCAAGGTTCCCAGGTCCTGTGGCTGCAAAACAAGCCCAAATCATCACCCCTCCACCACAGTGCTTGACAGTTGGTATGAGGTGTTTGTGCTGATATGCTGGGTTTGGTTTTTGCCAAACGTGGCGCTGTGCATTATGGCCAAACATCTCCAGGCTTTCTCCTGGCAACCCTTCCAAACAAACCATACATTTTCAGTTTCTTTCTAATTGTACTGTCATGAACTTTAACATTTAACATGCTAACTGAGGCCTGTAGAGTCTGAAATGTAACTCTTGTTTTTTTTGCAATTTCTCTGAGCATTGCATGGTCTGACCTTGGGGTGAATTTGCTGGGATGGCCACTCCTTGGAAGATTGGCAACAGGCTTGAATGTTTTCCACTTTTGAATAATCTTTCTCACTGTAGAATGATGGACTTTAAATTGTTTGGAAATGGCCTTATAACCCTTCCCAGATTGATGGGCAGCTACAATTGCTTCTCTAAGATCATTGCTGATGTCTTTCCTCCTTGGCATTGTGTTAACACACACCTGAATGCTCCAGTCCAGCAAACTGCTAAAAGTTGGCTTTTATAGAGGTGGTCACACTTGCTGATGATCAATTAATCAAGGGCATTTGATTAGCAGCACCTGTCTGCTACTTAGCATCTTAATTCCTATGGAAGCAGTAAGGCTGTTCTTAGTTTTTCACACCTGGTTTCTCCATTTTGGCTTTATTTTTGTTAAATAAATCATGACACGGTGTAATATGTCATGTGTTGTTGTTCATCTGAGGTTGTATTTACCTAATTTTTAGACCTGCTAAGGAACAGATGATTGTTATTATGTCCTGATATGTAAAACCATAGAATTCAAAGAGGGTGTACTTTCTTTTTCACACAACTTTAGATCCCTAATTACTAGACATAAGTAGGATAAGCGCGGTGGATAATTTGAAATTATCCCCTCTCATAGACGGCAGGGTAGCCCAATAGTCCACGTGGTGCGCCGCGTCCCAGACCTGCTGATGGCGACAAGCCGACGGAGCTAGATGGTGCCTGATTCGCGCCGTTTGTTCCTATGGCCTCCCATAGTCTCCCTCACGTCTCGTGAGAAAGTGAGAAGCCGGTTCTGGTATCCGGAGATCAGCTGGAGTTAGTCCATAAGATTCAGCTTCAATATGCTGAACAGTTCTGCTGGGCAGGCCCAAATGTAGTTAACCGTACGCGTTTCGAAAGATACACTCTCTTCTTCAGGGGTGTGATGAGACAATGGACCTAAGTCAGTGGTTTAATAGTCCCTCTAATCATCTTTTACTGTACCTGTTACACATATGTGTGCATAACAACACATGCACACTAGTACATGGAAATAAAATTAATCTATTCCTGAGTATCTACAACTAACAAACATACACTATACTGTACATATGTTTTATACAAATACATAAAACAATACAAATTAACCCATATATTATTTATTATGTATGACACAAAAACTGACCATGTATGGAAACATTTTTGCCCAAAATAAAAATGGCTCATATATTGATTGACAGTAATGCCAAGACTTAGCCTGATTCTGTTCAGATTACTCAGTAGTGGGCAACAGTGTGAACCCATAATTTATGCATATGATTATTGTGATCAAAATCATATACATTAAATAATAATATTTATACAAAAAATATCTCATATACAATAATATCAAAGAAATGCAAAACTAGCCAATGATGGAAAGGATTTGTTGCTTTATAAATTCAAATCAACTTTTTTATTTATATAATCTAGATTTTTAGATATAGTTTGGTCTTCAACTTATACACGGCTGGCATAAAGATAAATATATCACTATACCTTAAACCTTATTATTTGTTTAATGATGTTTTTATTCATCTTTTTGTGTATGCATATTAAGGCCACATGGAGGACAGTATTGTGCATATTTATTTAAAACCTCCGATTGGCCAGATGATGGATAGAAAATTCCTACAGTATATATATAAATCTATAGCTGGAGAATTCCGATACTGGAATTCCTAAATAAGGTACATATTGTGTCAGAGAAATGCACATAATTGGGAGAATAAAATTGATGGTACTTATTACGATACAGAGGATAACGGAAAGCAGAGAAAAACAGAGCAGAGCAAAATCATATTAACCATTAGGTTATAGAAGAGATTTTAGTCTTCTTTCAAAAAAGCCTTAAGATCAAAATCAACGTTGAGACCACACAGAACTTGAGTTTTTAACATCATAGATCCAAAAGGATTCTCTCCTGGCCAAAAAAATAGTTTGATCACCTCCTCTCCAAGGAGGTGAAGTGTAGGTGCTTCAATGGCTTTGCATTTGAGACCCTAGGATTTTTTGCATGAACCAATAGAAAATGATTGGAGACATTGTGGGTGACCCTTTTTATATTATATACGTGCTCATAGAGCCTACGTTTGATGGGTCTTGTGGTCATACCCATGTACTGCAGACCACAGGGACATTCTAGGGACATTCTAGGAGGTAAATGACATACAGTATGTATTATTACAGTCTATAAATGAGGGAATATTGTAAACCTGAGACGTACAGTAGATTTAAATGTGGTGGTTTTAACACAAAATTTGCAGGTTGGACACCTGTTGCAGAGGTGGTAGCCTTTACTGTTATATATACTTATTGTGTGTTATATGGACACATATACATTGTTATATATGACTTATTGTGTTAATGGACAACGTGGCGCTATCTTATTTCTCAAGTTGGGTGCCTTGGTGAATATGATTTTAGGATGTTCTGGCAGTATATTAATCAAATCTTTATCTTTTTTATATAGCCATGGCTGGTCCAGCTATCTCTCTATCTTCCCTGTCACGTAAGTTCTAATAAGATGTAGACAGTGACAGGCTATCCTATGGGGTTTTCTCCCTCCTCGTGTTGACTTCCTGAGTGAGAGAGTGGAGATGACACAGGGATCTGTGATAGCCAATGGTGGTACAGATACAGGGCGCTCCCTCTTTGAGCTTCAGGAAGGAAGTGGCTAAATTATAGATTGAAGTTCAGCCCCTTAGGGGTGAGACCTTCAGTTGGTGTCCAGCCAGCCCTGGCATGGGGTAGGAGAGTGTTGGAGACGTCTCCTCCCGGCTGGGAGGGAGACATGTGTTCAGCCTCATGGGCTGAGGGCAACAAGCTACTCTAGCCAGGCCTCAATATTACCTGCAGGCCAGTACCATCCAGAACCCAGGATCTATCCTATCAACTGAAGCATACGCTGTAACGACACTGGCAGTGGCTGCTACAGTACAATAAAGGTCATCCTCATTTATATTTCTGGCTCGGCGGCAGTCTGTTGGACAGAGGTAGTGGGGGTAAAGGTTGTCATGGTGGGACTGCCTTCAGCTCTGCTGAACCCACTGTGTCTGGAGGCGCTGACACCAAAAGGAGAAGAACCAGCGGATCCCCAAAAAGACTGTTCTGTTCCCCCACACTATTGCGGGCAATTCATCTCTCCTGTTCCCTCGCAAGTAACCAGCACTACAGCACAAGTTCTCCCAGAGGGGGGGGGGGGGGGGGCATGTGCTACATTTATATTCTTAAAATAAATGTTGTATTCTTATCTAACACAATATTTTGTGCTTTCCAACTACCTTACAGTATTATGCTATATATGTTTTAATCTCATTTCATGCCTTGGGAATCCATAATCACTGAATTCTGACTGCAGCAGCCAGGACATTCGTCTACAACAACTAACGGTTGTATATTACACCGTTGTGACCATTATCACACTACAGATGGACATTTTCACTAGGCACCGAGTATATCCTCTTTTGTTTTACATCAGGGAACCTTATACTTATAAGGGAAATGGATTTGGGATATTCGGGCTCGAAATCCAGGAGTCTGGGGGACACTGGGTTGCTCCGGTGTAATTCACCCCGCATACCGGCAAATCATGCCTGCTCACCGGGGAGAATTAAAGGACTACCGGTAACGTCAGCCCCCGAACTCCTGCATACAAAATAATTGCATTTCTACCCAAATATCCGCCCTGAAACTGACACACAAGAAATCTCACAGTTTTAGGGCTTAGGGAACATGAAAAAAGCAGGGGTCACTTTATTTTCCACATGTGCTATCCCTGGTCCCTGGCTTATGGTGCTTATGTAGCTACCAGGGATCCCTCCGTTTCAGTGGTAACTAGAGGGCGTAGCCTTTATTATGTAGCCTGGTTACCCTCTACCGTCACAGCCAACTTTACTTCCGTGACGCATTTTCATGTCCATGAAGGAGTTTTGTCCTATGAGATTTAGTTGGGTGCCAGCAAAGAAGTTTCTCTTCAAAAAGAATAATCAATTGCTAGAGATGTGCGAACTTTCTGCCTACATTTGCAAACCTTCTGAATTTCACCCATTTATTGCCGCAGTGAAACGTTCGCTTCGTAACAAAAGTCTGAGGCCCGTTTGCCTGGTTCTGGAAGTAAACGTGCAGGCATTTCTGTTTAATTTCGATTTCCTGCCAAATGTATTACATCCGCGAAATGTGCTTAACGTGGAGACACATTACATGCTGCTGCACTTCCTGCTGACACATCTGTCCAAACAGATGTGCTTGGGCAGATGAAGCATCAATACTCACTGATACCAGCGAGGCATAATCAGTTGAGGATGAGGACATAGAGTAGGGGTGCTCAACTAAAATCCTCAGGCCCCCCCCGACAGGTCAGGTTTTCAGGATATCCCCGCTTCAGCACAGGTGGCTCAATCAGAGGCTCAGTCTTTGACTGAGCCTCTGATTGAGCCACCTGTGCTGAAGCAGGGATTGATTGAGTCACCTGTGCTGAAGCTGGAACTGGTTGAGCCACCTGTGCTGAAGCTAGGATATCCTGTAAACCTGACCCGTTTGGGGGGCTTGAGGACTGGAGTAGAATAAGCGATGACGCTATTAAGAAAAGATTTTCAGACACGTTGGACAGGGTTTCATCAAAAGTCCCAGTATCATCCTTTTATTTTTTTACTACAGTACCAGAAATTTTAGATATAGTCCAGACAAACATGGATTCAGCTCACGGCTCATCCGTTGTACGGCAGCAAGATAACAAACCAACACGGGCCGCTTTCTGACGACTCGGCCACAAGAAAAAGGCGAGATAATGTCAACTGAAACATAAGGGCTATTTCTGAGCAGCAGTGACATGTCTGTGGGGCTTGGATGGCTGAGCCCATCGCACTTGAGACACTTTGATGATGATAAAGCGAAATTGAATCATTCTCTTCTCTCTTCTTACTACTAGTGCATATAATACATGTCCATATTATGCTTTCAAAATGTCCATGAGAAAACAATTACTGAGGCATGAGAAGTTTTTTTTGCTATATTATTCAATAGCTTTTGGATTCAATTGAAGAATTGTTTTACATTTGTGGTTGTTTCTTTCATGCTCTACGTTTAAATTGATAAGGATTTTGGTTCATATAGTATAATAATATCCCTGTCCCACGTGTTGAAGGTGGTGTGGCGATAGGGGGTTAATCAGGCCAGTTATAAAGGCATTATACCCAGCTGATTAACCCTAAATCGCATTGGAACTGAAGGGGTTAACTGTATGTGCACCACACTGACATGTTTTCCCCAACACCATCTTTCTTGTCCCAATTTTGCAGCTCAGTCTATAGGTGCGGTAATAGGAATGTGTGTAATCTGTGCCAATCGGTTTTGCGACACAAAGGTGAGCTGCTAGCGCTAAACCAAGCGCTGATTGAAGAAGCGTGGCTAAGTATGGGTGGCCGCATTGAAAGTATAGGGTTCACTTTCTAAGCCCTAGACCTCGTAACCGCAAGGTTAATTGAATAAGTGGTTTGCGGTTTAGCTGAAGTGGTTTTCTGTCAAAATGTATCAGTCGGCTTGTTAGCTCGTAACTTGAAGGGGAAAAGTCTAATGGCGTGAGAAGTAGGTTAAACCGCAAGGAAAAAAAGAGAATACCGGCGCCACAATAAGTATAAAGTGAAAAGTCCAAACCATAAAGTGTAAAGTCCAAATGGAGTCCTTGAATGAACTGGTGATGGAGGAATCTCACATCAAAAGGCAGTGCAATATGTGGAAAGAAGAAAAAAACAAATTATGGTGCAGTGTGCCAATCACTGTTGACTAAAATCGTATCAGACTAACCACACAACACAAACATGACAGACAAACGTGAACACACTAGCAAGGCTGGAATATTAAAACAAAGCTAATTTATTAAGACTAATACTGGATTCCTGGAGGGTCACTGAAATCACAAGCATCCGGATGGGTAAAAGTGAAACCCTACTCACAAGATACTGGACAATAACAGGCAAAACAGACTGGAATCGCGCTGATGATCTTCAAAGATGGCGACCGGAGCACTCTCACAGGCGTCCCCACGTGACAGGGGTAGAAGGGGAGTCACACGAACTGCGGGATTTCCGGGCGGATATGATGTCGCGCCTCACGATACTCCCAGAGATGACGTTCCTTCTTCACTCCTCTTCTCCCACGGCTTCACCAGCTGTATTACAATGTCCTCCACGGGCCAGATGCAGCTCTAAAACACAGAAAAACCTCCCGACGCGTTTCGTGCGCATGCGCGCACTTCTTCAAGGGATGTGCCTACCCCTTAGACTTAATGGTATAAATACTCTCAGTCCTTGGTTACAATTGGCTAATTACATGATTAAAATAATTTTAACCCCGTATTAGCCATAATCAGGGTGGTACATAGATGGACCAAGCTAGACAAAAAACACATACTTACAAAGACTGGTACACATAACAACATTAATACAATAATACATAAAAACACTTAACAAGGTTAAGAAAATAAATAATGAGGAGCATACTCAATATATTGGATCATAGAAAGGCTTTCAGTTCGAAATCTATATTCATCCCTCTTGGGGAGAGGGTTTTCAATTCATAAATCCTGAAAACCTGCTGTAATCTACTCCCACCTCTTGAATTGGCTTGAACTATCTCAATGGCCTGACAACGTAAACCCTTAGGATTTCTATCATGACACAAAAGAAAATGATGAGAGACACTATGTGTCACCAAACCCTTTTTGATATTGTAAATGTGCTCGTAGATGCGTCTCTGGAAAGGTCTCCCTGTTCTGCCTACATACTGCAAGCCACAAGGGCATTGCAGTAGGTATATAACAAAAATTGAATGGCAATTGATAAATGTTTTAATGGGGTAACTCCTAGAGGTGACATTGGATGTAAAATGTCTGGCATTTATGCTCTAAGAGCAAGCTACACATTTTCCACAAGTAAAAAAACCTTTTAGGCTCCCTACTTGTTTATGTTTTTGTTGTTTAACCGGGCAGCTCGGGGCTAGCTTAGATTTTAAGTTATTAGCCTTAGAAAATATGATGTTAGTTTTTTTGGGAGAATATCCACTGAGTATGCTCCTCATTATCTATTTTCTTAACCTTTTTAAGTGTTTTTATGTACCAGTCAGTTGTTATATGTACCAGTCTTTGTAAGTATGTGTTTTTTGTCTAGCTTGGCCCATCTATGTACCACCCTGATTATGGCTAATACGGGGTTATTTTAATCATGTAATTAGCCAATTGAAACCAAGGACTGAGAGTATTTATACCATTAAGTCTAAGGGGTAGGCACATCTCTTGAAGAAGTGCGCGCATGCGCACGAAACGCGTCGGGAGGTTTTTCTGTGTTTTAGAGCTGCATCTGGCCCATGGAGGAGATTGTAATACAGCTGGTGAAGCCGTGGGAGAAGAGGAGTGAAGAAGGAACGTCATCTCTGGGAGTATCGTGAGGCGCGATGTCATATCCGCCCGGAAATCCCGCAGTTCGTGTGACTCCCCTTCCACCCCTGTCACGTGGGGACGCCTGTGAGAGTGCTCCGGTCGCCATCTTTGAAGATCATCAGCGCGATTCCAGTCTGTTTTGCCTGTTATTGTCCAGTATCTTGTGAGTAGGGTTTCACTTTTACCCATCCGGATGCTTGTGATTTCAGTGACCCTCCAGGAATCCAGTATTAGTCTTAATAAATTAGCTTTGTTTTAATATTCCAGCCTTGCTAGTGTGTTCACGTTTGTCTGTCATGTTTGTGTTGTGTTGTTAGTCTGATACGATTTTAGTCAACAGTGATTGGCATACTGCACCATAATTTGTTTTTATCTTCTTTCCACATATTGCACTGCCCTTTGATGTGAGATTCCTCCATCACCAGTTCATTCAAAGACTCCATTTGGACTTTACACTTTATGGTTTGGACTTTTCACTTTATACTTATTGTGGCGCCGGTATTCTCTTTTTTTCCATGCATCCTGACTGACTGTACTGTCAGTATTTACCTGGCTGCCAGTGTTTTTTCACTTTATATTAAGTACACTTTTTATTTATTGTCTGTAGCGCTGTTTCACACCATCTTTTTTGTTATAGGTTAAACCACAAACCACATCACAACCCCAGTCGATTAAGTAGCTAACTCGCACTAGGAGTGAGCTTGCACTCTAATTTTTGGAGTGCAGTTAGGAAGTAAGAAACCATACACACACATATACAGTTTATAATATTTGCATAAGTAGAACATACTTTTATTAATAAACTGTATTGTACTGATGGTTTTAAATTTGAAGACTGGAAAACTTTTTCTGTGAGCCCGGGAAAAAATCCTTTAGAATGCAAATATGTTAAGGGTGAATGAGCTGAGGGATTTCTCATCCCCGGACTTCCAAGACACCCGGCGGAGTGGTGCCTGAGTGTCTATGAGAATTTCAGAGTTGAAAAGCCTCAGAGGCCCTAGGTGTGAAAATGGCCAGGATATCCCTGAGTACCAGATCCTGGTATGCAGGAGGGGCCATTCACACTTAAGGGACAAAACCCAGACTTGCTGTCGCCAAGTAAGGGGCTTGCCCTATTATGCTAAGGAGCTCAGATGTGAGGTTCGCACATGCTCCATGAAAACCGGGAAGCAGCTCCTGCCCTTTTTGCAAGGTACTGGCAAGTCGGGGATTGGTGGGAAAAATATTCCCACTGGAGGGATTGGTTGTGCATGTTAGATATGGGACCCTTAACCCTATAAAAATGCCTGCTGCCTAATCCCCGGCAGAATCACCTGATTTAACAACGATTTGACCAAGTTCCAGTGTCAGTGGTTCCGGAGTCTGAGGGGTTAATAATATCGTAACAAAGGATCATCCCCTCTTCTGGAATTCGTTAGAGCTAAGGGTTCCCGAACGAACCCTGTAAGGACTGAACGAACCTTTTCCTGTTGGCTAAGATATAGGGCTGGCAAGTTACGCCCCTAGCCAAGAACTGCTACACGGATCATTTTGCGCACCCACTGGCATGCATGCATTGGTGCCCAGAGACTTTGTTTCGTTCCAAGGACATTTGAGTTTGTTTCCCCATCCCAGTAAGTGTTTTATTGAGTGTATATTGTGTGTTTGTCTGAAAATAAATAAATTACAATTTACCTGTTTGTGAGGCATGTGGATTACTCAACTTGTGTGCTCAGTGCAGAATCCCGGTATTAATGTGTAGCTAAGACCTGGTCTACCGTGACAGGCTTATATAATTACTGGTGGCAGCGGTGGGACGCTGACTGAGGCTATGGTATGTAGAAGTGGAAGACTGATCACTGCGGAAAGATAGGGCTGGAGGCTCGCATCCAATACAAAAATATTTATTTATTTAATGTTGCATAACAGCAGTAATCAAAAAAAGAGAGTCCTCTGACGCGTTTCTCACCCGGGGGGTGCTTTATCAAAGAGTTGATAAAGGATTTTTAACATGTCTGCTGGTTTGTAGCCCCCGTTTTCTTCGCTGTAGCTGTGCTCTGCTTTTGGACCCTACGGACCGCTCTCTCTCCCTGCATTCGGCGTGAGGCACGCACAATATGAGGTTTCCATTGCTGCATCTGTGAGTACTCTGCCTGTTATGTATTCATTTATATTCCATTGTGGATACTGCTTGTCCCATTGAATCTGCTGATCTGCCCACTATGGTATATATAGAGGACAGTCAGCTTATCATAGAGACTTGCATATGGTCCTATTTCACCACACAGGCACTACAAATAGAGTCTCACGCAGCTTTCATTGACTTTTTATTGATTGATCATCCTCAATTCACCATGCTTTATTATTCTAATTAGTCTACCTGTTACTGAGCCCTGAGCATTGGGACTGGTGCCCTATAAACTTTGTTTTTACAACTGAGCTGGCCCCTGTTGCAGCGATCACCAGGAGCCAGTCAGCAAGGATTGCAGCAGAACCAGCCCCTATCCCCCTGCATTTGGGATCTACCGTTCCAGTAGTCTCTGCGGAGACCAGACAGGTAAGCCAGACTACTGAGTCGCAACCAGTGACTGACTTACTGTTCCCTTTACCTGTCCCTGTTTCCTCTGACTTAGAGACTAAGGGTGGGTGGTTAGTGTTAGGGACAGAGTTTAAGGATGCGGTGAAAGCTGACCCCAGCTTAGAAGGCATGAGACTGCGGGCGTCAGAGTCTAGGGAAAGCTGGGGGTAAGGCAACTTGCTGTGGCACTGCGGGCTCTGGGGTAGGTTAGCCTTCCAGGTTAGACATAGTCTGGACAGGTAGGAGACTGTTTGCGGGACCCAGGGAGTGTAGGCAGCAAGGATTGAGGGAAGCCCACTCCATTCCACTAACAGGGCATCAGGTGAGAGCCCAGCTGTTGCAGCCTTGCTCCTGACCGGAGGCATCAGGGACAGGGGCAGAGTTTTGCAACACCGGTGATGCCTGCCAGCCAGAGGGTAAAGCGGGTGATTGTGTGCGGATGCTCCTGAACCTGTTACCAGGAATGGAGACACTAGTTCAGGGGGTAGCTAAGGCAGTGCTAGGGATCTTTGCTAGGACAGGTTCGCCTAGAAGGGTGATAGCGGAGTTAGGGTGCCGGGTGAATAGGCAGCCATGAGCAGTAGCCAGGTCTAGGTCAGTACAGCATAGGGTTCCCGGATCAGCCGGGCAGGACATATATTGCAGATCCTCCTGTGCTTCCAGGTGGTCTGCGTCCTCTGCATAGGAGTGCCTATGGTGTATCAGCAGAGGAGGAGGGCAGTGTACATAAGACCTGGTCTACCGTAACAGGTGGCATTTATTTTGGGAGCACAGCTACTGTATCAAAGTACCGGCACTCACTGTCTAACAGCTAAATGATCTACTGAATGCAAAAGGTAAGAATAGTAAATAATTTTAATATTAGCATATGTAACCCGGAATTAGAGCAAATACAATGCAATGGGAAATAATGTCTCACGGGGGGGGGGAAAAGGAAGAGGGGAAAAAAACATGAAACATTAGGAAAATACACACAAAAACTGGGAGAAAAGCAAGTACGCTAGCCCCCCAAATTAGTATTTGCTCTAATTCCGGTTTACATATGGTAATATTAAAATTATTTACTATTCTGACCTTTTGCATTCAGTAGATCATTTAGCTGTTAGACAGTGAGTGCCGGTACTTTGATAGCTGTGTTATTATCAGTAGAGGGGAAGAAGGGTCCCCTATGTTCCGTGCACCCTGCATACGTACTTTTTTGCTGTAATCAGTGTGCTGTCTATCATCTTTATATATATATATATATGTATTTTGGGAGCAGTTTCCAGTTGAGGTACGCTACAATAAGCAATTATTATTAGATGAATAATCTCATGCTGATTGCAGATGGGCCAATCGGCTCAAATCCGTTTCGCGGTGTAAAATCCGGGAATGATTTGGTTGATTTTAATCTGCCCTGTTT
The DNA here is from genome assembly GCF_040206685.1 of Ascaphus truei. Lineage (NCBI taxonomy): Eukaryota > Metazoa > Chordata > Amphibia > Anura > Ascaphidae > Ascaphus > Ascaphus truei. The sequence goes on from NC_134492.1 coordinate 51,062,845, forward strand.
CATCAAAACCGCCAT
>NC_134492.1:51067859-51085359 GCF_040206685.1 Ascaphus truei
CTTCTCCCCACCGCTGTCCCTGGCGCTCCCGCTGCCTGCGCGGGAGGAGGGGGGGGAGCGGGTGGTGGTGCTGGTCGCGGCCTTTCCTCTGCTCCGACCCCACCCCCCGTCTGTGTAGAGTGAGAGAGTGTGTGTGTGTATGTATATATGGGAGAGAAAGTGTGTGTGTGTATATGGGTGTGTGTATGTGGGTGTGAGTGTGTGTAAGTGTCTGAGTGTGTGTGTAAGTGTGTGTAAGTGTGTGTAAGTGTGTGTGAGTGTATGTGAGTGTCTAAGTGTGTGTAAGTGTGTGTAAGTTTGTGTAAGTGTGTGTAAGTGTGTGTGAGTGTCTGTGAGTGTCTGTGAGTGTCTAAGTGTGTGTAAGTGTGTGTGAGTGTCTGTGAGTGTGCGTGAGTGTGCGTAAGTGTGCGTGGGAGTGTGTGTGAGTGTGTGTGCGTGTGCGTAAGTGTGTGTGAGTGTCTGTAAGTGTGTGTGAGTGTGTGTGCAGTGTGAGCAATGAGTAGTGGGTGTGCAGTGTACAGTGTGTGTGCAGTGTGTCAGTGTGTGCAGTGTGAGCAATGAGCAGTGTGTGTGCAGTGTGCAGTGTGTGTGCAGTGTGTGTGCAGTGTGTCAGTGTGTGCAGTGTGAGCAATGAGGAGTGTGTGTGCAGTGTACAGTGTGTGTGCAGTGTGTCAGTGTGTGCAGTGTGAGCAATGAGCAGTGTGTGTGCAGTGTGCAGTGTGTGTGCAGTGTGTCCAATGAGCAGTGTGTGTGCAGTGTGCAGTGTGTGTGCAGTGTGTCCAATGAGCAGTGTGTGTGCAGTGTGCAGTGTGTGTGCAGTGTGTCAGTGTGTGCAGTGTGAGCAATGAGCAGTGTGTGTGCAGTGTGCAGTGTGGGTGCAGTGTGTCAGTGTGAGCAATGAGCAGTGTGTGTGCAGTGTGCAGTGTGTGTGCAGTGTGTGTGCAGTGTGAGCAATGAGCAGTGTGTGTGCAGTGAGTGTGTGCAGTGTGTGCAGTGTGTGCAGTGTGCAAAAAAAAAAATGAAAAAAAAAAATTTTTTTGTAAATTTTTTTTTTTTTTTTTAAACGGGAGCCACGGGAAAACCGCGTTATAACCGAATCGCGGTATAACGAGGCGCGTTATAACGGGGTTTAGCTGTATATATATATATAAAAAATGTGTCCCGGTTTTTCATTTTCAAAATCTGGTCACCCTATTTATACTGTAGCACACTTCCCTGTACTAAACTATGTGATGATATTAATTAGGCCCGAAGTCACTTCTTGTTTACTTACCAGCGGGGAGAGTGTGAGTGTGTTACCATCCCCTCTGTGTTGTTTGTTATCTTAAAGTAAATGTTAATGCACTATATACTTGCATTTGTGTTTCTTCATATGAGGGTCTACAAAGAGTCTGCTGCCCTGGAGAATCTTCTACTTGGAGTTACAGTATTATGTGTTTTTCAGTGCTAACTAACACTGGGATCATTTGCACATGTTAACTGTTTTATCACTTTGCGCCATGAACACTGTTTTGTTTAGGTTTTTTCAGTTTGCGGTTTTGGGGAAAACCGTTGGTGTTTAGGCTGCAGCTTGAGTATATCACAATATTTGTTACGCTTTATTATAGTTTTTTTTTAATTAAATATTTGTATCTGCATTTTCCTACATCTACAGCACTGTCAGCTTTACAAAGCATAACCATGGTTGGAAATTCCCCAGGGTATGCAGTCATATGTGTTTTGCATGTAGTTTGTGAGGCAGGGATGTGACTTACAGTAGGTTTAACTAGGAAGGATTTCAAAGAAGAGGCAGTTACTCTTAGGCCTCGTCCAGGCTTGGTGTTTATAAAGTAAATGGTTGAGTCCAAGCTACACACGTGCATGTGAGTGTGCAGAGGCGGGTTGCTTGGCGAGACATATACTTTTGTATTTGTCACGCCTGCCCTGGTCACGCGCGCGGTTCGGCCAATGAGGGCGAACCGCTCACGTGACGTCACAGGCAAGTCCCCTGGCATGCCCCTCCCCCCCTGACGCGCGCAACTAGCTGGCCAGGAATTGCTCAGCGCCTGACATCACGGCCGCGGCTTTATGTTTGAAGGGAATGGCAGGAGTTGCTCTCCCATTGGCAGGGAAGGAGTTAAAAGCGATATCATACATACTGTACAGGGAACATATCTCCACCTTGAGAAACACTCACCTTCAAGACTTTCCAGAGAGCCTTGAGTTGGCAGATCATTTGGTCTTTTTCATGTATTCCATGTATTTATTCAGAGAAGTCCCCTTGGCAAAATAAGAAATCTTTTCATCCTTTCTTCCCAGCTTGCTGTGTATTTTGCTCACCACCCCCCTTTTCTGCCTTTCCACCCTTCCCTTATACCCCTCCGGCAAAAAAAAAAAAAGCAATATATAATTTTTTCCCCCACAATTATCATTAGCGAGATCATTTTTTTTAACCACTGATTATTACAATTATATCTAGATAATGATTTCCAAAGCACTTGGGTCTGCTGGTGGAATATCATTTAATAGTAGTTTGGTATTTTAGGGACAGATGAAAAAAAGAATGTAGCAGCAGGAATTTTCGAAGCAGGATTACTACCCTCCAGCCTTTAATATATTCTTTATTATTGTACAATATAAATAACACAGGGGTGTCACAAAGTTAGATTCTGACTGTCATGTCGCATAACATTACCATAGTTTGCTTTATACAGAAAAGCAACTATTTAGTTCACGGCTAATTTAGTTGTCCTTTTATGAGGTAGTTAAAAGTCCTAGGGGCCTATTCCAGTAGCTTCGGTAACCAGCTCATCTAGGATTTTGAGCAGCTATCACAAAAATTTGCTAGGTACAGCTCAACCCCGTTATAGCGCGATCCGTTACAACGCGAACCCAATATAACGCGATGTAAGCGTGGCTCCCAATTTTTGTATTTATGAATACTTTACAACACGATTATTGGTATCTTAAATACTTTATTGTACAATCCGTACAATTGTACATTATTTGTAACACGATCCGCTTATAACGCAATGTGATTCTTTGGACCACAAGCACCCCTTTGGACCCCAAGGAGGTTAAGCTGTAGCTATTGAGAAAACCTCGATGAGTTGGTTAAATCGTGAGGGGTAGGCATTTTCTCACGATTTCAGGCTCCTGACCAAACCCATCGTGCGGGAGCTGGTGAAAAGCTCAAACTCGTATTTACATTATGCTAGCTGGATAATGTTTTATTTTGAATGGGCCAATGAGCTATTATTCAAATCTGGATAATAGTACAGTATTTTTGCCCATTACTTTACTGTATATGTTGGGGGGGGGGGAGGGGGGTTGTTGGGGGTAGAGGAGGTAGGGTTTAAGGGCTGTTGTGTTTTTTTTATGTTTATTGGGAGTAGAGGGAGTGGGTAAAGGGGGTAGTTGCCCCATGGGTGGTTAGGCCTACCAGGTGGGTAGCGGGGGTGGTTATCCCCCTTCATTACCATAGTGGTTCCAACCGCTTTGGTAGTGAAGAGGTTAGCCACTCCAGCAACCTTTCCGGGGCAACTACCCCCTTCATCCACCCCCTCTGCCCCCAAATTGACAGGCTATTCAAGTTTAACCCCTTCATTGCCTTAGCGGCCAACCGAGCGGTTTGGGCATTGTCTTATCGCACGGGCTGAGAGGGGTTCAGATTCTTTCTAATTACCGTGATAACTCAAATTTCAAACCGTTCGGCGGGAACACGCGAGATAGCAGCAAAATCATTGGAGCTCCTAGAATGAGGCCCCTAGTCCATATTGGTTCTAGAGTAGCAATAGGCTCATTATGTCTGTGGATTCGCCTGCTCCTTTGAGCCATCGATTTCTGCGGATCAGTCTCAAAAAGTGAAATTTGCCATTTTTTTCTATCACTGACAATCTGCAGTCAGATTAAATTCGAGGAGGGGGGTCGGGGAGGAGGGGGGGTCGGGGGCAAAGGGGGGAGGATGGAGCAGGGGAGGGGGGGGAGTGGGGGGAGAAGAGGGAGGAGTAAGAGAGCGGGAGGATGGAGAGAGAGGGTGGGGGAGAGGAGGGAGAGAGGGGGGGAGGATGGAGGGAGAAAGAGTGAGGGGGTGAGAAGGGAGAGAGGGGGGGAGAGGAGGGAGAGAGGGGGGAGAAGAGGGAGAGAGAAGGGGGGGATGGAGGGAGAGAGGATTTAATAACAGTGCAGATTTTTAACAATTCGACCACCATGAGGATTCTGGCTTCAATATGCACATTATGTAAGTTATGGTGGGTTAAAAAAAAAGTGTTTAAAAAAAGAAACAAAGAAGTCCAGAGCAACATCCAATATGACAAAAATGCACAGTGAAATACCTATATACAGTCATGTGAAAAAGAAAGTACACCCTCTTTGAATTCCATTGTTTTACATATCAGGACATAATAACAATCATCTGTTCCTTAGCAGGTCTAAAAATTAGGTAAATAAAACCTCAGATGAACAACAACACATGACATATTACACCGTGTCATGATTTACTTAACAAAAATAAAGCCAAAATGGGGAAGCTATGTGTGAAAAACTAAGAACACCCTTACTGCTTCCATAGGAATTAAGATGCTAAGTAGCAGACAGCTGATGCTAATCAAATGCCCTTGATTAATTGATCATCAGCAAGAGTGACCACCTCTATAAAAGCCGAAGTTTTAGCAGTTTGCTGGTCTGGAGCATTCAGGTGTGTGTTAACACAATGCCAAGGAGGAAAGACATCAGTAATGATCTTAGAGAAGCAATTGTTGCTGCCCATCAATCTGGGAAGGGTTATAAGGCCATTTCCAAACAATTTAAAGTCCATCATTCTACAGTGAGAAAGATTATTCAAAGTGGAAAATATTCAAGACTGTTGCCAATCTTCCAAGGAGTGGACGTCCCAGCAAATCCACGCCAAGGTCAGACCGTGCAATGCTCAGAGAAATTGCAAAAAAACCCCAAGAGTTATATCTCAGATTCTACAGGCCTCATTCATGACAGTACTATTAGAAAAAGACTGAACAATTGTGGTTTGTTTGGAAGGGTTGCCAGGAGAAAGCCTCTTCTCTCTAAAAAGAACATGGCAGCACGACTTAGGTTTGCAAAGTTGCATCTGAACAAACCACAAGACTTCTGGAACAATGTCCTTTGGACAGGCGAGACCAAAGTGGAGATGTTTGGCCATAATGCACAGCGCCACATTTGGCGAAAACCAAACACAGCATATCAGCATAAACACCTCATACCAACTGTCAAGCACGGTGGCGGAGGGGTGATGATTTGGGCTTATTTTTGCAGCCACAGGACCTGGGAACCTTGCAGTCATTGAGTTGACCATGAACTCCTCTGTATACCAAAATATTCTAGAGTCAAATGTAAGGCCATCTGTCCGACAGCTAAAGCTTGGCCAAAATTGGGTCATGCAACAGGACAATGATCCCAAGCATACCAGCAAATCTACAACAGAATGGCTGAAAAAGAAAAGAATCAAGGTGTTGCAATGGCCCAGTCAAAGTCCAGACCTCAACCCAATTGAAATGCTGTGGCTGGACCTTAAGAGAGCTGTGCATAAACAAATGCCCACAAACCTCAATGAACTGAAGCAACGTTGTAAAGAAGAGTGGGCCAAAATTCCTCCACAACGATGTGAGAGACTGATACAGTCATACAGAAAACGATTACTTCAAGTTATTGCTGCAAAAGGTGGTTCTACAAGCTATTGAATAATAAGGTGTACTTAGTTTTTCACACATGGCTTCTCCATTTTGGCTTTATTTTTGTTAAATAAATCATGACACGGTGTAATATGTCATGTGTTGTTGTTCATCTGAGGTTGTATTTATCTAATTTTAAGACCTGCTAAGGAACAGATGATTGTTATTATGTCCTGATACTGTATATAAAACCATGGAATTCAAAGAGGGTGTACTTTCTTTTTCACATGACTGTATCTCTTGAAAAAAGGGTAATTTATTTAACCCTTGGCCAAAGCCTATAAGCTTGAGAGCAACTTTCAAGGCATGACCATAATATTGCAGGTCCTAAATACTAACTGATTAAAATCCTTATTTACCTCTATAATTAGGGGAAGGATGACACTTATATACACACATATATATATATATATATATATATATATATATATATATATATATATATATATATATATTGGTAATTTGGGGGGGTTTCTGAGAGCTTGCTAGTATCTGTGTGTTAAAAAAAAATGACAAAAAACATCCACTGTACAGCATGCAGCAAATAAAAATACCACAAAGTGAGCACATTCACATGTCTCAGACAGGTCTGCAACCCTGCCCTTCCCCATTATCTCTTAGCATACTGTGCTTCCACTGCAGCCAGGGATTCTGGATAATAGCATGCAAATGAGCACTCCGTGTCACCTTTTGCTTCATGTCCATTTTAACATGGATTCAATATGGAACCAGACTGCGGATTGTGCAAGATTCACCCGGATGGTATCTAATGACGGATTAGGGTTCGTCTGATTTGTTAGTACTCTGTGCAATCCGCGGGTGGATTTTGGTGGCGGGATCGTGTTTGGCCTAAAGAATCCGGGGCAGGGATTTAGATCAGTTCACCCATTTCTATCCCAGAGAAGTGCACATAATTTGCAGGTTTCACAGTAATATACTGTACACTTGACGGGGAAATCTGGGAAAGATTTTTTAAAGCTCTGTACTCTAGAATTTTATTAACTGTATGAAAAATGATTATGTTGGTCTTCAATGAATTAATACCGTTGTGAAAAATTATTTGACTAAAAAAATGTTTTGACGCTTATTCCCCACACTGGGAGAAAAAACGGGTGGTATATAGGCTCGCACAAACACAATACAATTTGTTTATTTCTGTGTGTCAGTTTAATGCCAGATATTCAATTTGCGATGCTTAGTACATAACCCCGATGTGTTTTACCTTCAGTCTATGGCAATCAGAAATATAAACCATTCATTACTGTGCCAAACAGATAAACAAATATAGGTGAATTACCATCATTTCATCATTAAGGTCATATTTAATGGTCTGTTCTTTAAGGCCTCATCCACTAAACGAAGCGTCATTTTTGTAATCCCAGCAAATTTACATCAACAATATATTATGATTTTCAGTGTTTTAGGGTTCGGTCTTTTCAAATATTTATTCAGGGATTGAAATGGACCATAAATAATCAAATCAGATGTTCAGAGGGTATTTTACTAACCTGTGCTATCCATATCTGCGTGGTACAAACATACTCATAAATAATATTATTATACAGTAAATACATTGGAATTGCATGTTTCTGTTCTTTTCCCAGTACTATGAATAATGCATTGTGTGTTTATTGGCCGCATCATAATGAATGTTAGCACTCACTATTATATCGCTTATACAGGGGTTATTTAGGGGAAATACAGCAAAAGTACCAGCAATTAGTAAGTTCAGTAAGAGTAATCAGAAGGTCATGTATTGGAAATATTTGTTGTATTTAAGTAATGAACGTTCAGCGTGCTGGTTTTAGCTCTTTGTTCTGACGGACACAATATTTGTGCTAGTATACTACACCCCACTTCTGGGGTCAGTCCTTCCTAGGGGCAAGGTGTACTAATGGCAGTGACAGGGTTAAGGAGTCAGTCCCTCCTAGGGGCAAAGTGTACTAATGGCAGTGACATGTTTAGGGGGTTATTTATGCCTATTTTATTACTCAAATCTGACACCCATAAGTATTTGAAATAATCTTTTTAGATTTTTATGTGAACCCGGTGAGCTGAGAATTGGGAGAGGTTTGATTTCCTTTGGCTGCTTCATTTTGACTGAGTGTTTAATAAAAGTTGGCACAGGCAAAACCCCACCACTCTTATCTACAGTACAGTACATTTTCCCTAATAATAACATGGAAAAATAATGACAAAGTAAACAATTGATTGGCAAACACTAACCCATTCAGAGGAATGCAATTTTTTTTAGACTTACATTTTTTCGAAAATATCCTATTCTTGGTACTGTAGCTATGTAGAGTTGCACTTTTAGGACGATACACTCTAATGGGGCTTTAGGCTATTCAGATTAATGTACTGGAAGGTTCCTTACTCCTTACAAGTTTAGCATTGCTTAGTAAATATGGAGCGCACTGCATACACAGACAAGCTAATACCCCCAAACTGTTGTATAAAAGCATTGCTGTATTGAGCAAACCTTTATTCAGGGGTGTCGATTACTATGGCGGTTTCTTACAATACAATAATATCCCAGAAAAATATCCCTGGTCTGAGAATCTGTGCTGTTAAGTAAACTGCTCATTAACATGTGATTTGCATATGAAAAAGCAAGACATCTGTTTACTGCACCGACACACTTTATTCGAGCAAATACCCAGTATGTACCTGGCAGATACCTGGAATGCGCCGCTCCTCACCTCTGACAAGCCCCGTTGTGTTTGCCTTCCCAGCCTGGGTTCATGCCTGGCTGACGGGCGGCTGATCTGTTAAATGATGATTAGGATTTAATAGGCTGCAATGCTTCGCGTGTCTACCAGATGGCATAAATTCATGAATTGTAATGCAGTATATATATATATATACTGTGCAGTATTGCAGCCAGCGGGAATAAAATGATTCAATCCCTGCCTGGAAAATAACCCAATGCACTCGGGCAGAAAACAGTCACAAACCTCAATACACCCGGGTATACCCGAATTCGTGGGACTAGCCGAGCTCGAATAAAGTGTGTCGCCAGTGTAAGTGTATCGATGCAATATTTTCCACGTTAACACGAGGACATCATAGCTCTAATCCCCTTTGGTGATACGCGTTACAGATAACGATACGTAAAATGGCAATAATGTTCGCAAAAAATGTACCGCACTTGTGGATCTACCCCATTGAGAGTTACCTCTCGTTTTCAAGTGTGTCATGCACTGTATGTCCCGGCACTGTATGTCCTGGCATTGTGTGGGTGTGGCACTGTATGTCCGGGCACTGTGTGTGTGGCACTGTATGTCCGGGCAGTGTGTGTGTGGTACTGTATATCCAGGCATTGTGTGTTTGTGGCATTGTATGTCCTGCATTGTGTCTGTGGCACTGTGTCTGTGGCACTGTATGTCCTGCATTGTGTGTTTGGCACTGTATATCCTGGCATTGTGTGTGTGACACTGTATGTCCTGGCATTGTATGTGTGGCACTGTATGTCCTGGCACTGTGTGTGGCACTGTATATGTGGAACTGTATGTCCTGGCATTGTGTGTGTGGCAATGTATGTCCTGGCACTGTGTGTGTTACACTGGCACTTTATGTGTGACACTGTATGTCTCACACTGTATGTGGCACTGTGTGTGTGACACTATATGTCCTCGCACTGTATGTGGCACTGTATGTGTGACACTGTATGTCCTCGCACTGTATGTGGCACTGTGTGTGTGGCACTGTATGTCCTCACACTGTATGTGGCACTGTGTGTGTGACACTGTATGTCCTCGCACTGTATGTGGCACTGTGTGTGTGACACTGTATGTCCTCACACTGTATGTGGCACTGTGTGTGTGTGGCACTGTATGTCCTCACATTGTATGTGGCACTGTATGTGTGGCACTGTATGTCCTCACACTGTATGTGGCACTGTGTGTGTGTGGCACTGTGTGTGTGGCACTGTATGTCCTCACACTGTATGTGGCACTGTGTGTGTGACACTGTATGTCCTCGCACTGTATGTGGCACTGTGTGTGTGACACTGTATGTCCTCACACTGTATGTGGCACTGTATGTGTGTGGCACTGTATGTCCTCACACTGTATGTGGCACTGTGTGTGTGTGGCACTGTATGTCCTCACACTGTATGTGGCACTGTATGTGTGTGGCACTGTATGTCCTCACACTGTATGTGGCACTGTATGTCCTCGCACTGCATGTGGCACTGTGTGTGTGTGGCACTGTATGTCCTCGCACTGCATGTGGCACTGTGTGTGTGGCACTGTATGTGGCACTGTGTGTGTGGCACTGTATGTCCTCACACTGTATGTGGCTCTGTGTTTGTGGCACTGTATGTCCTCGCACTGTATGTGGCACTGTATGTCCTCGCACTATATGTGGCACTGTATGTCCTCGCACTGTATGTGGCACTGTATGTCCTCGCACTGCATGTGGCACTGTGTGTGTGGCACTGTATGTCCTCGCACTGCATGTGGCACTGTGTGTGTGGCACTGTATGTCCTCACACTGTATGTCCTTGCACTGTATGTGGCACTGTGTGTGTGTGGCACTGTATGTCCTCGCACTGCATGTGGCACTGTGTGTGTGGCACTGTATGTCCTCACACTGTATGTCCTGGCACTGTATGTCCTCGCACTGTATGTGGCACTGTGTGTGTGGCACTGTATGTCCTCGCACTGTATGAGGCACTGTGTGTGTGGCACTGTATGTCCTTACACTGTATGTCCTCGCACTGTATGTGGCACTGTGTGTGTGGCACTGTATGTCCTGGCACTGGCACTAATGTACACATTGGAGCAGGTGTGATATGGCATGCTGACATATTTTAAAATATTTATATTGCATAATATTGAACATTACCATTGCAGTAGTCATGATTAAATCATAAGTCATATCAGAAATGAGTGTATTTGACATTTAATAGCATTGTCTCAAATCCATTTGGTTTGAAACTTATGGATATCATCAATCAGGTGAGTCCAAAGCTGGGTTTTGATTTAATGATAAACTCAGAAACCATGTTTCTGAATTTTCAAATTTTTGTCCCATTTGACAGATACCTAGAACCTTCTCTTAACATAATGTTATTGCATAAAATGATTTTATATTTTGTAGAAAAAAAACATACATCATTACTTTGGTTAAAAGTTCCAAGCCACATTGGCATCTTGCAAGCTAAACGGAGTATCTTAGTGGTAAGAGTATGGCCTTTGATGGTGGTGAACCACACTTAAATTCCAGTGTTGGCTGTCTTTGTGACCTTGGGAAAGGCAAAGAAGGGTGGGTCACCATGCTGGTCCTTTCTTTCATGTAGTAACAAAGGAGGGAGAGGGAGAAGGGGGAATGAGACCATTTATTGCACCAAGAAGTAGTTGATATGTTACAAGCTTTCCAACCTCTCAGGGTCCTTCATCGGGAACTACTTGTTGGTCCAAGAAACGATCTCATACTCCCTACTCCCTCTCCCTCAATTGTTACTACATGACCTTGGGAAAGTCAATTTATCTCCCTCTTCCTTGGTAAAATATATGATCATAAATGAAGATAAAATATATTATTTGGCACTCATAAACTGAATTCCACATGGCCTTGTCAACACAAGTTGTCTTAGCAAAATGTTGACCCAGTTGACTCTTCCAAAATGTTGACTCAGTTGTCCAGCTTTAATTATCCCATATCCTTCTCTGGACAATTTATATTCCTATCTCCCCTCTACCCTTAAGAGGGGGTATACAGTGATATTCTGTACCAACACTGCCCCTCAATTGTTCCAAGCGAAACACAAAAAATCTTAACGTTCTCCACCCTACCAGCTTTATATGCAGTCACTGCTGAAATACCGTTATATACATATACACAGCTTACTGCTTAAAAAAAACACTTTGCTAATTAGACCGATCCAAAATATCTCAGGATGTGAAAATAAACTTGTTACCCATGTGTTTTCAGCAATTAGGTGCTGCGGTTACTAGCCGGCAGCCGACTTCTTGCCTGGCAACGGTCAAAAACAAGTCAAATTATGATCAATGAAAAACTAACAAGCATCCTTAATGATTCTCTCAACAAATTATCCAGCGTATGGGATCCTTGGCTAAGAAGATGTGAAGTCCCTAACTACGACAAGTCTCTGCTAATTATTTTATTTCGTAATCGTCCTTATTCTTCATATTTACCCCAGTGGACGTGTGTTGGATCTGCCTTCTCATTTTGTATTTTAGATTATAAAAATTCCTACTTATATCAAGCAGTCTTGTTACTGAATTATATATTTGTTTCTGTTAAACTTATTAATTATATGATTGACTTATATACTTTAACTTATATTTTATGCATCCTTTTCTGTGTCCCTATTAATCATACTTTAAAAATGAATACACATTTAACAGTTTGCTGGGTACTTATCCGAAGAAGCTGCCCCAGCTGCGCACGTACATATTATATACACTGAAGGGGGCACAGCAGATCTTTATTGTATTGTCAACGTGGAATAAATAATAAGAGTGAAACAAAAACCCCAAAACAAAGATATTCTGTACGTATAAAAAAAAATGTGTACCAACCTGTGAAGGGGTTTACAAACCCATCACTTGCAAACCAGCAGTACAAACAAAGGTTTGTCAGGCATACTGCATAACTGCTGGAAACTCCCCTGCTCAAAAGACAGGCAGCTAATTAATGCAGGGGGCTGGCTCCTGCAGCCAATCTCAGGAGCTATGTAGTCAGGCTTCTGAGAACACACAGAGCCTAATTCTGGTCTCAGCCAGGGATGAGACAGAAGCCCAGGAGGCAAGTGGTTATATTGCTTTATAGAAACCCTTGTATATACAGCTCAACCCCCTTATAACGTTGTGCTTGGGGTCCAAAGAATCACATTGTGCTATAAGCGGATCGCGTTAGAAATAATATACAATTGTATGCATTGTACAATAAAGTATTTAAGACACCAATAATCTTGTTGTAAAGTATTCATAAATATGAAAATTGGGAGCCACGCATTCATTGCGGTATAGGCTGATTCGCGTTGTAACGGATCGCGTTATAACAGGGTTGAGCTGTATATATTTCTGTTAAGAAGCATCTTTTGTAAACCTTATGTTAAGAAGTGTTTGTCCTAAGCCTATTAAGAGGTATTAATGGACTGGATAATAGACTAGGGAATGTTTGTTACACAACCAATCAGGGAAGAATGCCTCAATATCCACTATATGGCATCACTAAAACAAAAATAATTGAGGTTGATACAGAAGTAGCCAGACTTGTGGACTCCTTCACCGGGGCACATTGCGGTAACGCGACTGTGGTTGCCCGACACCGGAGGATTCATGCTCTGGGGGTTCTGATATGGAAGCATGGACACCCCGCAGCCACTGTCAGCAGCAGGTGTTTGCTTTTCCAGCCGCTGCTCCGGACACAGTCTGTCTGTCTACATCTGTATATTGTTGCCCTTTGGTTCCAGGGCATCCACTGTGAAGATCCAAAGCTCTTCACACTGGAGAATTCTGACCCTATCCTTACCGCTCCATGCTCAACAAACATCCCCCCATAGAGCACATTGGGTAGTTTTCTTCAAGGAAATGTAGTGACAGTAGTGTAGCTTCATTCTCTCTAAGCACACACTTGCCTCTCTTTTGCACCTAAGGAGCCTGGTAGTCTTGCCAATGTAGATTGTGTTGCTGTGACGATGCGCGGAACACGCCCCTGCGGTGTGTTCCCTACTTACCTGTGGAACTTCTGATCGCCGCCCTCTAGCTGTGAGTCAAGATTATCTGATGTCTGTCTGTGTCCTGAACTCTTCCCTGCTTCCGCAGAGGCCGCACCTCTGTTCCGCCCCTGCCTTGTCTTCGCTACAGGAAGTGTCTTCAAGCATACTGAAGCAAGTGACGCCATCTTGCTTTCTGGCAAATCCTGCCCTCTTCCTCCAGACAGGAAGTAAGCCTCACTCTGACTCTCATTGCTATCAGCTGCAACTGCCCTTTATATAAGTCAGTTGCTACCTGCCCTGTGTCCTGCAAGTACTACCATCAAATGCTGTTCCTGCGTGGACGTGCTTGGGACATTTACGCATCTCCTTTGGATTCCGGAAGACTGTGACAGTCACTCATTCTACTACTGAGGTTAACACACATTCCCAGCTAGCTCCAACTCCCACACCCACCACATGATGAATATATATTTATGTCAACCAGAGAGCTACTGAGCGTGGCAATTGTATACAACAAGAGACAGGGGGTGCCCAATGCTACATCCCATTGACAAAACATATATGATGAAAAGTATAAAGTAAAATACTTCAATAATAATAATAATATTAAATACTTGGTTATTTGGTTAACCCTTTGGCCAAAGCGTCATAAGCCTGCATACCAACGTCAAGGTCAACCCCTGTCTCTTGTTGTATGCAATTGCCACGCTCAGTAGCTCTCTGGTTGACATAAATATATATTCATCATGTGGTGGGTGTGGGAGTTTGAGCTAGCTGGGAATGTGTGTTAATCTATGTCTGACTGGTAGCAGTCACTTGGAGGCTGTGGCACCTCCCCCCAGAGCTCACTCCTCCTTCACCTTTTTAACTTGGGAGGTCATTTCATTTGCTGCAGGAACAAGACCTATAATGGTTCTTCCCCTCTTACAGAGGTAAAAGGAAGGGTTCACAGTGTAGTGTAGTGTAGGACCTGCATTAATTTGGTTATACCTTGACGTTGGTAGCAGGCCTATGACGCTTTGGCCAAAGGGTTAACCAAATAACCAAGTATTTAATTGTAACGGTATTTCTGGCCCGGCCTGACCCACCCAATCTCACGTTGGCCCCTGTGGTCTAACCGGACCCCATTACAGTGTAGATATGCCTGATGGTGCACCTGTTGGCTACAGGACTCCTGAGTCTCCCGCATGATGGTGTGTGGGGAGAACCCGTCAGACAGGCAGCTGAGGTAGTGTGCTGAGTCTCACCTAGTTCCAGTGCAGCGCCTCCACCTCACCAGGGTCCCTGCATCCGCATGGGGATGATCCTGACGAGGAACTCCTCGGTGGTGCAACCTCCTGTGTAATCATTGGACTCTCACACACAGGGGTTTCTCTGATCAGCTCCATCTTTATTGTCACGGTGGGCATAGCTGCCCTCCACAATGGGTATATTCAGCCAATCATCTCGCCCGTGCTCCCTTTAGATAGGTATATCACCTAGATCAGGGATTCACTTATTCCCGCAGGAATCACTGTCCTGTGCCAGGTCCCTGGACACAGCCTCCCATGGAGTTACTATAACATAACTGACACTCTGATAGAACTTGAACTCCTTCCTCAGCTCTGACAAGAGCTGAACTCTTCCTCAACTGAACTAACCCTCCTCCTCTCAGCAGAACTAACTTTAGAACACAGTGCTGTGCCTTATGTAAGCTTCTGAGGCTGACACACCTCTGACATCACTAACCATGGAGTCAGAGCATGTGACCAGTCCCAGCCATACACAGGGCACCCCACCAGGGTGTGAGGGGAAACCTCCATAATTACTGCTGGCATGCCCACACTTACCAGGCCTTACTGCCAACAGGAGAGATGACTGTAGGCATTTTACATGACCGCTACATAATATTATTATTATTATTATTATTATTATTATTATTATTATTATTATTGAAGTATTTTACTTTATACTTTTCATCATATATGTTTTGTCAATGGGATGTAGCATTGGGCACCCCCTGTCTCTTGCTGTATACTACTGAGTTTAGTTTACCATGCGGGTAGTGTAGTACCTGCTGATTAGGGTTTATCTTGACGTGGTAGCAGGCTTACAATACTTTGGCCAAAGCATTCAACTAAAGAACACTTACTTTGAATTTTGTATTGCTGCACTCTTCTGTTACTGGCACTATGCCTTTAAGGAAGCAGGACGTCCTCCAGCAGGCAATTCTATTGTGACCTTGGGCTCTGGACTCTACCCTTGCTCCTCCCTAGTGGGAGCCCCCCCCCCACCCCCCAGAGGAGTGGGAGATTCTTCTTGGGGGCATGGGTGGTTGCAGAGGCCCTGTGCTCTACTCCAACAACCTCCCCACAGATACAGTACAATACTGGGCAAATTTCCTATTATCCAAATCTGGATAATAGCACATTTACCCATTAAAAATAAAACATTACCCAGCCAGCATATATTAAATTAAAGTTGGATTTACCCCTGCAAGGATAAAGGCCACCCATGTCTTGCTCCACGTCCTCCTCATCATCCGTGGGCAGCAACATTACAATAAAAATGGGAGAGGGAGTGGCTCAGTGAGTAAAGACACTGACTGACTGACATCTCCCTGTGCCTCAGGCACCAAAAATATAGATTGTAAGCTCCACGGGGCAGGGATTGTGTCTGCAAAAATGTCTCTGTAAAGCGCTACATAAAACTAGCAGCGCTATACAAGAACATGCTAATAATTAATTAATTAATTTAAAAAAATTACTGGCCACTAACCCTTTAATCACCTTAGCGGTTTAATCACCGCTATAGTAATTAAGGGGTAACCCGCTACCTGCTCGGGAGGCTTAACCAGCCTCCCTAGGGCAACTACCCCCCCCGCAGCCCCCATCCCCTCTACCTATTGGGCATGAAGTGTCACAATGACAATGAATGGGCAAGCTAAAAAAAAAACACACATATACAAGATATAATACATAACAATGAAATAAAAAAAAGATAAGCCCATTGGCAGTCAATGGACAACCTAAAAAAAAAATACACAATTAAATAAAATACAATCAATGTGTTTCTTACCTTTGCTGTCTTCACCCCCGTCCTACTCCAGCTCTTGACCCACGATACAATGCACCTCAACAACCGATACAAAGAAGTGTGTTGTTTGTAGAGATATCTCCGGTTTGTTCTTTTCTTCTGTAATCTCTGCTGTATAATACAAAGGGGTATGTTGCTCCGTCATCTTGGTTTCAAATTAGACGGGACAGGCCTTATATAAGGCCTGTGACATCACATTTGAGTGTCAAATGGTACATCCCCAATCCGATTGGCTGGTGTGCCATGTGACGGTTCCCCTTTTTTTTAAGGATGTGCTCTCATCAAAAAGGGATGGAAGCCAGATAATCAGGAAGTATATTCTCCCCTCCCTTTAAGATTACGTCACTTCAGCAAAAAACAAAATGTCAGACATCACATGGACACCAACCAATCGACTCACTCACAAGGGACATGGATATTTCCTTCCCCATCGCTATTGTTCCTGATCATTGTCACACGTTTTATCCCTGTACATATATATATACATACATACTGTACATACATACAGTGTGATTGATCTGTTAATTAAATATTAATTGTACTCACATTTCTACCGTGGCATTTATTTTATACTTATGACTTAAATGTCACTAAACATTTCATTGACTGAGTGCAGCATACAGTGCTTTTTGCTGTAGTTGCTTTAATTATTAAGGCAGCAAGACAGAAGGGAGAGATATCATTGTACTCATAGGAACTTATTAGGGAGGAACGTAAGGTAGTGATGGAGGAAACTTCTGTGTCTTTTACAGCATTGTTATCAGTACTTAGGGATGGGTAAGCAGTGGTGTGACGAGGAGGGATTTGATGTTTTTGGACATGGCTCATATCTGGGAAGGGAGCCAGAATACTTAAAGCCACATCAACAAAGCTCTCTTAACTCAGAGACGCATTTGCTACTTTATTCATTTGAAATGGTATTATACTTTGTATATCGAAATTAGCATATTTCCCAGATGTCAGGTGTATTCTGTCATGTCCCGACTGTTACTCCACAGAAGATCTTGCCTGGTTTCCAAGGAGTAATATCTTCTGGCAGGTCTGGGTC
>NC_134492.1:51090359-51101751 GCF_040206685.1 Ascaphus truei
GGTCGCGTGACCATTAGTGGCAGCGTCAACGAAGACAGTTAGTTACAAAATCGGAAAACTGGGTAAAATGGTTTTATACCAAAGAAGACTTCTGCAACTTTGGTCCCGTCATTAAAGACGAGAGTTACCATAGTGAAGGGAAACTTAAAGCACAGAAAACCGTAGGAATATAAACTCATGCAAAGATGTATTCGTCACATTATCCTGTAAAACAATATTTCCACCACTTAACTTTTTTACTTTTCTTACCCGTTCCCTCCATCAACATTCCGCGAGGCGTGTTGTGCGCCTCTGCTCACACGCTGCACTTTCGAGGGACTCCTTGAACCTAATGCCCAGACATTCCACACCTCTTGTCTTTAACTGAAGTTAACGTCTCACTAAGTCCCTAACAGTGCTTTATGGATCTGCACCGCTGTCTTAACTTACCGGTAGGATCTCCAAAATGGCAAGAGCTTGAAGGGCCATTTATACATGTCTGACAAAGTCTACCATCGCGGCTTTTCATGTAAATCAGGGGTGGCCAGCTCTAATTCTCAAGGGCCACCAACAGATCAGATTGATCCCTGCTTCAGCACAGATGGTGCAGTCGAAGTCTGAGCCACTGAATGAGCCACCTGTGCTGAAGCAGGGATATCCTTAAACCTGACCTCTTGAGGGGTCTTGAGGACTGGAGTTGGCGACCACTGATGTACTGCACAGATAATGCCAGAGGTTGCCTCTGACAAATGATTGCTCTGCCCAGTTGCCCCTTCCTTGTTGCTTGCTCCATACAATATGTGGCTTCTTAGATTTGCTATAGGCAATTTAAAACAAAGTTAAACATCATACACATAATGGAAAAGGAATAGAGAAATGGGCAAGGTGTTTCTTTAATCATTTATTTCTCTGATTCATTATTCTATTTATCTCCTGATGTAATATTTTTCAGTTATTTTTGCTTTATACTGCACACTCCTAATGTGTTCAGATATTTTGGTAGCTAGTGCCATGGGTTATGAGGACACAACCTGATTCCCTTTGTATAGAGTGTAAAGATTGTAATACAGTAATTGCATTTTTGTGGTTCATATCTGTTTTGTTATTTTGTTTTCTATTGTTATGCTAAAATGTCAAATGTATTGTTCTTGAATATTTGCTGGAAGAGCTACAATAAAGAGAGAATTTACAACAACAAAACACATCATACACAATTCTTGCCAGTGCTTGTCCAGTTGTGCTATTTGTCATGTGGATAAGATCCCAGAAAGGTTCCACGAGGACACAGATTTGTATCTTCATATCAAATAGAGATGCATTGTTGTTCCTGACAAGTGATGTCAGTTGTTCCATCAACGACCACAGAAAAATAATCAGCTTACTTTCTATTGGCACAAATATTCCCAACATCATGTGCCAAGAGTCCCAGAAGCACATTCTGAAAGGTCCATGACATGTACTTGTTGTGATGACTGTCACGCCAGGATTTCAATTCTCTGCCATCTTCCAGGAAGCTGCCAGACTCATTTTTATGTCCTCTTAACACAAGACCTCGAAGAGTCAAATAACGGGTACTAATGATTTTAAGAAGGTTCTTCCTTTCAGTTGGGTTGGGATCTGCTGGGAATTAATAGTAGCCGCATTCTGTGTGTGATTTGCAGAAATGGGCACTTGTTTTGGATGATTTGGCTCCACAGCGGATCGGCCGCTTTCTTTGGTCCGCTGATTTCAGCAGATCAATCTCAAAAATGGCGATTCACGGTTTTTATTATCACCAATACGCTCCGCTGATTTGACCCGCAGACGGATTTGTAGAATCCAATTCGTGGAATGAGCAATTGTTGGCGGATTCAATCGTTGGCGGATTCTTGGATTGCTGAATCCGTGGATTGGATTCTACAAAACCGTCCACGGATTGTACCCAGTGGCGTTTTTTGATGATTCCACGCAGATTAAAACTAACCAAATCCGTTTGCGGATTTTGGGTTGAAAATGTGAAAAAAAATCCGGGAAACGGATTTGGGGCGGATTCGCCCATCTCCAGTGATTTGTCTTATTGCGTAGCTCGCAGCCAGTGACCGAGATTTCTCATGTGCCCTCAGTTGCAATTCAGTGTTTCTTACAATGAACATCAATTATTCACGGAGGTTTCTGATCGTGAGCACTTCCTCAAATATGGCAAAATATTCCAGGTGTTTCCAGTTTGGTTAAAATCCATGGTTATTGTCTTGCCAAGACCCCTTTCCCACATTGTTAAACAGCTAAATGACTTTATTGTACATGGGTCTGTATATAAGAACCTGCCATGCCACAGTCAGTGTCTTTGCAGTTGGGCTCTTGTGGCACATGCAAATCCTCCTAAGACTCAACACTTGCCTCACCTCTGGTCTATCAACCTACTGCGGGGAACCCAGGCATACCCCTGTCACCTGGTATTGGCCTGGACACGGGAGATTAGTGGCTATTCTGTAGCCACGGGGTATATGCAGGACAGTGGACGAGCGCACAATCATTTCTTTGCTATAAATCCTCCTAAGAGTCTGATGTAAATATAGTGATATCATGAAATGAATAGAAAGGAGTATCATATATACAGTAGGAGCACTCACCATACAAGCGCAATAGTAAGAGGGTTGAATACTGTACTAACAGTAGCTATCAGTTATGTCCTGAAGAGGGTGGAGGAGCAGCCGAAACGTTGGAATTTTCTTTACATGAAATAAAACATTTTTGAAGATCCCTTCGGCAGTGCCCATTTCTGTACTTTCTTTTTCTTGATACCATGAAATGCAGAATATTTTTTTGCCGCCGGAGGAAAAATGTCTGTTTATCTTGTTGTCCATGTGGAATCTGTGCTGGTGAAAGAGGGGGAATATGAATGAATACCTGGGTAATATGCTATTTGGATATGCAAATGACTCGTAATATAGTATTTCCCAGGTATCTCCGGTGTGCCCCTTTTCTGTGTGCATATAGCTCTTTCTTTTTCTCTCTCTCCCCCCCAAAAAACACGGATATATTCTGAAGACCAAGGCTTTTATTCAGCATGTAGTGAAGCCACTGAGGTTACCGCAATTAAAATGAATGGAACTAACACCTAATTCAGCACAGGGAAATGGCTTTAATGCATAAGGAATAACGGGGCAACTTATTAACCACTTTCAGGCGAAATGGGACAGACTAGATTCATCTTTAAATCCCTTTTGTCTCTTGGTTGTTTATGATTAAAATACTATACTTCTTTCTATTTTAGTATTGTACGGTCATTTTAAACCTGTTTTCTTTTAACAAGGAAACAGATGAATCACAGAAGTAATGCCTGTTATAATGATGATATATCTCTGTACTTAAAATAAACAATAATGATATTCAGATCTGAGCCTCAGAAATTTTCTCTGTTGTACAAGAAAAAAAAAAACGACACTATTATTCTCCTAACCCCATTGATCACTTTGTGCTACATAAAATATAATGTACTGTAGGGATGTAAATTTCACGTAGCATTTAGGGTTGCCAGGTGTCCGGTATTGAACTGGACTGGCCTGAATTTGGATACTCTGACCAGTAAAAAATGAGAGGTACTGTAATACTGGACATGCATGTGTCCGGTATTTTCCTCCCTGGACATAGTGACCTGACGCACCTTTCCCCATTGAGTCCAGTGTTTTTGGAGAAGCCACCTGGCAACCCTAGTAGCGTTCCTTAAGATGATGTTTTGTACATTTCCACATCAGGGACACCAAATATCAAGGCATATGGGAAGGTACACCCATGTTTTCATATAAGCACAGGTCAACATTGTGTTCTGACTGTTTTGGACACAAAAATCTCCCTACAGAAGACTGAATTTTTTCTTTCTTCCAATAATTAACTTGAGTTTTAATTATCAAATTGTCACCGGACCAGTGTTGCAAAAATATGTTGATCGATTTTTACACAGTGATATTACAATATCATAGCTCTTTGCAGCTGTGACTAATTTGAATTGTAATCTTAACCAACCTATTAAAGAATGTATATACAGAGACAAATTGATTTCTGTGCAATTTCCGACATTTTTTGTGCAGTAAACCAAAACAAAGCAGTGATGCATTAGATACGTGCACGCTCATATTTGCCCCAAATATCAAACCTAATTATATTTTGCTTGAATTAGTGTTTGGAATAAGGGAACTAAAATAAGAGACATGGAGCAGGCTTGTGTGACTCATATCAAATATCCGTTGGATAATTCCCCACACTATGTACTGTACATTCAACATTATTACAAGAAGCGTTTTTTGTATCTTACAATAGTTTATAATTAGAATAGAATAATCTTGTAAACTTTAGTAATATAATAGAAATCAGATTGAATGTTTAAATCAAGTGTGCAGGAATATACAATTCCAATGAGTTCATCCTCCATAAAAGAAAGTTGGTATTAACTAATAATTATATAAGACATTATATGTACTACATAGATAGGGAAATATATAAGTACGTAGAACTATAGTCAAAATGGTTAATTAATTATCATAGGGTATATATATATAT
Organism: Ascaphus truei; assembly: GCF_040206685.1. Taxonomy (NCBI): domain Eukaryota; kingdom Metazoa; phylum Chordata; class Amphibia; order Anura; family Ascaphidae; genus Ascaphus; species Ascaphus truei. The sequence goes on from NC_134492.1 coordinate 51,094,875, forward strand.
ATATATATATATATATATATATATATATATATAAAATTTGCATTAGCTAATCATAAAATTCTTTGAATGAATATAAAATCAAATATTTAGCACACACAGGGGGCTATGCACTAAGCTCCGTGCTTTCGCGCTCGCCTGAAAAAAAATTGCACGGCCGATAAAAATTGAAGCCGGAGGCGCGATTCACTAAGGCCCTGAGTCAATTTTCTATCGGACTTGCCAAAAACTGGCTTATCATGCGTGCAATGTTTTTTGCCTCTGCTTGCGCACTGAAACTTCACGTACGATAGGTGATAGAAAAAAAAGCCGCATGTAACATTTGCATGGAGATTCTGTATCTCCATGCAAGGCTGTTACAGGCGATCGTACACAAAATAAACACATTTTAATAATAGTGTACATGAGCAGGGGGTCTCAGGACCTGAACCGCATTGGTTTCAGGTCCGTGGACACCCTATTTCAGGAGATACAGGCCCTATTATGGGGTGCCGGTATCCCCTGTAGAATTGAAAAGTCCCGGTCACGTGACGCGGAAGTTTTAAAAGTACAGGGGATACCAGCACCCCATAACGGGGCCTGTACCTACTGAAATAGGGGGTCCCCGACGCTGAAACCAATGCGGTTCAGCTCTGGTGACCCCCTGCACATCTACACTACTGTCAAAACACACATATCAATAAACAATAATTCCTTACCTTAGCGGATAGCCGCTATGGTAATGAAGCTGCATTAATGTACATCTTAATAATAGTGTGCCGGAGCAGGGGGTCTCCTGAGCGGAACCGCATTGATTTCTGCCTCAGAGACCCCCTGCTTCCCGAGCTACAGGCCCTGGTATGGGGCATCGGAGGCCAGTGTCGCCACCATCTTTATAGCATCCAAGACGTGACATGGACGCTATAAAGAAGCCGGCGACAATGGCAACGATGCCCCAAACCGGGGCCTGTAACTCAGGAAGCAGGGGGTCTCTGAACCAGAAATCAATGCGGTTCAGTTCAGGGGACCCCCTGCTCCCGCACACTATTAATAAAAATACATTAAAACAGCTTCATTACCTTAGCGGCTATCTGCTAAGGCAATGAAGGGGTTAAGGCACAATAGCATGTTTATTGGGAACAATTGCCCCCAATAAACATGGCAATATACAACAGACACCCCCCCCCTAACACATACAATACAATAATGGGCAAAATTACTATTATCCACATATGGATAATAATGCATTTGCCCATTTTAAATACATGAATCACAATAAATACAGTAAATAAATATTACACTTACCTTTTCCAAGCACCCACGATGAAGGCCGTCTTCATCCTCATCTTCATCCTGCCCATGTCCCCTCCGATGCTGCAAAACATACAAGAGAATAAAAATAGCCAATGTAAAGTCCCCTAACCCCTTAATCACCTTAGCGGTCATTAACCACTATAGTCATTAAGGGGTTAACCCACCCTCACCCACCACTCGGGAGGCCTATACACCCTCCCCCACTACCCACCCGTGAGGCCTAACCACCCACTACCCATAGGGAGGCCTACCCAGCCTGGCTTGGGGACAATACCCACTTCCCCCACCCCCGTTAAACACAATAAACAGCACTATACTCAATAAATAATACATAACCCACCACCTGTGCCCCCCCATAAATACCTGATTTATTCTTTTACATACAGGGTTAATACCCCAGGCCCGTGGGAGTCCCCGGTGGCCCTGACGGGTGTCCGTCAGCTTCACAGTGGCCCAGCAAAAGGTTTCAAACAGGGTCTGGAGGCCTACGGGTGGTCCCCTCCAGGCGCCGTCCAGCGTGGTCTCCGCGGTGGTCTCCGCCAGGTGGTCTCCGCGGTCTCCACGGGTAGGCCCGTGGGTGTCTGGGGGGCCCTGGGTCAGACCCACAGGTGTCTGAGGGTCCTCGGATGGTTCCCACGTGGGTCTGGGGGCCCTCGAGTGGTCTCTATGGGTCCGCAGTGCCCCCACAGATGTTGGGCCACCGGTTCTTCCCCGCAGGTGTCCCCCGTGGACCCGGCAGCCTGGTACCCGTGAGCGTCCGAGGAGATCTCAGGTGATCTCCAGAGGTCCCCGCAGACCTAAGGAACCAACCCTGTATGTAAAAAAAAATAAACCTGTCCTATACATTTAAATACATAAATACCACCCCGCGCCCCCCACACACATACAGTACAGTAATGGGCAAAATAACTATTATGCAGATATGGATAATAGATTATTTGTCCATTATTAAACACATTAACTAGCATAATAAAATAAATAGAGTTCTACTAACCTCATCAATATGAATTCTCTCCGCCTGCAAGTTCCCTCTGTCCTCCTTAGCTAAAAAAATACATAGCAAATACATTCAGGTGTCACTTAACCCCGTAATCACCTGATCGGTTAATAACCACAAAGGTAATTAAGGGGTTAAGCCACCCTGCCCGATACCCACCCTTCACCAATTCATTTGTACAGTGGCTTCATCATGTATGTATGTATGTATGTGTATATATATATATATATATATATATATATATATATACACACACACACACACACACACACACATACTATGTATTTATATATATATAAACACACACATGGGGGGCGTGGCCAACTGCAGAGCCGAGAAGACGTGCAGCTCAAGAGCTCCGGGCCCCAAAGCCCCGTAAAGCAGCCTTTCCCCTGCAAACCCACAGGGAATTACCCACAAACATACCAGCGGAAGGCGCGGGCGACGGAGCTATTAAATAAATAATAAAATATTTAAAAAAAAAAAAAACACCAACCAGCCGGCGGAGAGCACGTAGGAGCCGGGAGACGCGGTGCAGCAGCCATTTTCCCCAGGGGACGGCCCGGACGCGGCTGAGAGCGGCGCTCCTCCTTGACCCCACAGTGCGTGGGTGGCCGGGTAAGAAGCGGGACGAGAGGCTGTCTGCCGTTAGTCCCCGCGCGGCTGCAAGTGAGCGACTGGAGTTTGGTGGGGCTGCAGCAGAGAGTTGAGAGGAGCGGGGGCGGCCATTTTGACCCGGCACTCTGCAGAAGTGCCTGCAGAGTGTGCGGACTACCCCGGGCCCCCTCCACCCCCCTCCCCACTCCCCACTCCCCAAAAACCACAGACCAGGGACTCCAAGAGATTGGGAAGACCCAGAAGTGACATCCCCTGGGGAAAGAGCACTTTTGCAGAAGTGCACAAAGAGCCTACAGAGGAGAGGGCTTTAACAAATGTACACAGCCCAGCCCCCCCCCCCCCCATAATTAAAGGGGACATGCATGATTTAAAATAAAACCTAATGGGGGGACTTCCGGAGACGTCACCCGGTATGGACGGGTAGAAGAGGAGCTCCATAGACCCGCGCATTAAAAGATGCAAAAACCCACATTTTTCCCCAAAATTGCCGGGTAACACTTACACCCCCGGATAGCTAAAGAACTAGGCGATGTCAAAAACCAAAAAAGCGAGCAATCAGGGAGTTGCCAAATACTTTTCTCCGTCGCAACGGGCCAGGGACAGCACGATGGAGCCTCAAGATGGCGGCGGACCGCATGGCGCCACGGCGCTTTCAGGGAAAAAAAACCCAGCCAAAAGATCGCACCCCAGCAAGCCCTGATCAACCCATAACCAGGGCATACTTGGAAGAACTCCTGGGGGCTATGGCAGCGACGCTCCAATCCTCCTTTCAGACTGAGCTCAGAACCGCAGTGAGCGACATAAGGAAGGAAATCTCAGGGCTGACAGAGAAAACAACTACCCTGGAGAAAAAACTCACTGAGTCTCAACAAAGACAGAGTGAAGCGGAGGAAGAGATAGGCCGTCTAGGAGAAGAGATCACCCTCCTTAAAGAAGCTATGGAGGAGCAAGAAAATCGTGACCGGCGCCAAAACATCCGCGTCCGGAATGTACCGGAGTCGGTCGCACAGGATCAACTCCGACCATACCTCATGGAGCTCTTTAACCTAGTATGCGGGGAGCTGGAGGAGAAAGAGCTCGAAATGGATAGGGCTCATCGTGCCCTAGGACCTAAATCAGACGACCCGAGGCGGCGTAGGGATATTATAATAAAGATGCATAAATACACATCAAAAGAAAAAATAATTGCGGCCTGCCGGGACCTGGGGGAAATAACCTTTCAAAACGAAACTCTCCAAGTCTATAACGACTTGTCAAAGGCAACGAGAGACCGCAGACGTGAATTAAAACCTTTAACCAACCTACTCCGCGAGAAAGGAATCCAATACAGATGGGGATTCCCTTTCAAACTCACAGTTAACAGGAATGGAAAGTTCCTGTCCATGAAATACCCCGTGGACATGGCCCCCTTCGCAAAAGCATTAGGTCTAACTCCACCTCAAACGTGGATAACGACCAATCCTACCGCTGAAAATACATCAGGAGACCCCCCCCGAACATCGGAGAGAATTGCGGCCCAACACCCTAGAGAAAAATGACAACCGCCGCGGCACTCAGATAAATCCCCCCGGACAGACCCGGAGGGGGAAGAGTGCCCCCACTTACCTTGTTGGTCCGGGGCCGCACTGGAGCGCGGGCTGCGGACCCCCATGGTAATCCGGCGCCAACCCTCCACTCCCAATGTGAAGTCACGAGGCGCCTGTTCTCGAGATGGCTCTGAGGAGATTTCGAGGAGGGGGGACGCCTCTGCTCATCGTTAAAATCATCTTACCCAGACCAGAACAGCACCAAGAAGTAAGCCGCCAACTTCTAGGATGAGCTGACACAGAACACCGCCCTCCAAGTTGGTTCACGAGTCGCCTACTCCCGCGATGACTCAGAAGAGGATCCCGTCCGCCGACGGTAAGACCGGGAAACCGACTGACTCAACCCGGAGCAGCAGGATCGCTGATCTTCTAACTCCGGAGCATAAGAGGAATTCAGATCCCGGTTTTGCCCCCCACCAGCCTCAATCTCCGGCTTTTCGGTCCCGCTTTAAATATGATCTCCCTCCCCCTCCTTTTGCCGGTTTCTCCGGTCCCGTGGAGCGGAGCTCTGGATTGGGGGGAGGGGGGGGGGGGGGTCGGTGTCGGCATCCAGCCTTTCCGCCAACGATCCATGGACCCCCGTTGCCACAGAGGACTCCCCAGTCTGTGGGACTAGGGGCGGCTAGGATACCAGGAAGACGGGCCACCCAGACTGAATCAAAGAACTTAAAATCATAAGTTAATAGTGATGAACCGGAGGTCGTGAGTAGATTAAAATAATATAACTGTTATATCTCAATTAACACCTTGCTTCCCCTCTATCCTTCCCCCCCCCTGTAACCCAGACACGCAATCGCCCCCCCCCCCCTCCCCCTTCCCCCCTTCCTCATGCATACCCCCCCCCCCTTTTCCACCCCTCCCCCCACACACCCCCCACTCCCCCCCCCTCCATCCCCCCCCTCCCCCCTTCCCCCCCCCTCCCTCCCCCCCCCTTCCCCCCCCCTTCCCCCCTCCCCCCCCCCTTCCCCCCTTCCCCCCTTCCCCCCCCTCCTTCCCCCCCCCCTTCCCCCTCCCTCCCCCCTTCCCCCCCCCTCCCTCCCCTCCCCCCCCTTCCCCCCCCCTCCCTCCCCCCCCTTCCCCCCCCCCCTTCCCCCCTTCCCCCCTTCCCCCCCCCCTCCTTCCCCCCCCCCCCCTTCCCCCCCCCCTCCTTCCCCCCCCTTCCCCCTCCCTCCCCCCCTTCCCCCCCCCTCCCTCCCCTCCCCCCCTTCCCCCCCCCTCCCTCCCCTCCCTCCCCTCCCTCCCCCCCCCTCCCCCCACTCCCCCCCCCCCCTCCCCCCCACTCCCCCCCCCCTCCCCCCACTCCCCCCCCCCTCCCTCCCCCCCCTTCCCCCCCCTCCCCCCCCTCCCCCCCCTCCCCCCCCTCCCCCCCTCCTTTCCCTCTCCCCCTCCCCCCCCCTCCCCCCCCTCCCTCCCCCCCCCTCCCTCCCCCCCCTTCCCCCTCTCCCTCCCCCCCCTCCCCTCCCTATACTCCCTGTGTAGAGTTACATAATAGTTGTGCTATACAGAAATGTGAAATGCTTGAGCCGCACCTAGGCCCCCCCCCCTCTTACCCCTGCTAACAAGCCTACCTAGTACCTCACATAAACGCAAAGATAAATAAGAGGGAAAAACACTAAGGGGAAAACAAACATACGAAAGAAAGCCGAACTTATCACAGAATTGTATAAAATATGTTTTCTGCGCAGAGTTGTATAAGAGTTATGTTACACAAAAATGTGAAGTGAAATATTTGAAATGTTTTAATTGCACCTAGACCCTCCTCCCCCTCCCCTCTCCCCTCTCCCCTCCCCTCCCCCTCCCCCCCTCTCCCCTCCCCCCCCCCTCTCCCCTCCCCCCTTCCCCCCCCCTCCCCCCCTCCTCGTCCCCTTCCCCTCCCCCCTCCTCGTCCCCTTCCCCCCCTCTCCCCCCTCCCTCCCCCCCCTTCCCCCCCCCTCCCCCCCCCTTCCCCCCCCTCCCCCCGCCTCCCCCCCCCTTCTCCCCCCCCTTCCCCTCCCCCCCCTCCCCCCCTCCCCCCTTCCCCCTCCCCCCCTCTCCCTCCCCCCTTCCCCCCCCCCCTCCCCCCCCTCCCCCCCTCCTCCTCCTCCTCCCCCTCCCCTCCTCCTTACCCCTCCTCCCCCCCCTCCCCCCCCCTCCCCTCTCCCCCTCTCCCCCTCTCCCCTCCTCCCCCCCTCCCCTCTCCCCTCCTACCCAAGGGAAGCGAGCGTACAAAAGAAAACGGAAATTGTTTTAGTTAGATATTTAAGAGGTTACTCCACTCTCACAACGCATAGTTACAACATGGTTGTCTTTTTGAGATGTGAAATGTTTGAATTACTTGAAATGTTCCTATGCCTTCGTTGCTTCCCCACACACATGGACTGGGGGTCTATACTAAATGGGTTAAGTA